>NW_026705260.1:604671-907007 GCF_029867415.1 Vicia villosa
GACATTGATGCCATTCAAATGATGCATGGACCCAATGACATTGTTTTAACCGTAATAATTTCTTAGATGTTTTATTTTTTTTGGAATGATTTAATGTTTTCCATGTATTAATGTTTTGCATGACCTTTTATTGTATCTTTTAATTAATGAATGAATTAATGTTTTCCATGACATCTGCGTTATTTTAATATATATATATATATATATATATATGTAGTTTAAATATGTTAAAATAAAAACAATTAAAAAAAACAAAAATACATGCATGCATGCAAGAGTACACACAATACAAAGTCTGAAAAGCAAATAACCATGACAAGAATACATGCATGCCACAATGGAATCTCTTACACACCTATGCTATTAAGGAATCTCGTCCCCACAATGGAGTACACCAAGAATACATGCATGCCACAATGGAATCTCTTACACACCTAGTGCATGCAAGAATACACGTTATACATAGTCTGAAACATTTAAATGTGACAAGACTAATGCATGCAGGCTAGGGAATCTCTTACACACCTATGCAATAAATGCATCTCGTCCCCACATTTTACACCAGCATGCATGCAACAATACAAAGTCTGAAACATTTAAATGTGACAAGACTAATGCATGCAGGCAGTCGCCAGAGGGGGGTGGCGACAACATTGATTTTTTATAGTTGTCGCCAACGGGGGGTGGCGACAACATTGATTTTTAAGAGTTGTCGCCAAAGGGGGGTGGCGACAACATTGATTTTTAAGAGTTGTCGTCACCGGGGGGTGGCGACTTGCTTCGTGTTAAGTGTTCAACCGTTGCATGCACTTGTCTTCTCACAATTAATTGTGGCAGACTTTTATTGCACCAAACACATTTAATTGTGTTTTGTTTTGGCTATAAATAGGTCCCCATACTTGTTCATTTTCTTCATCACCAAAGAACTATCATCAAACTTACTTTCATCAGAACAACTAGTTTTCATCATCAACAAAAATGTCTCTCCTAACAATGGGTGAAGAGCATCGAGGAACCATTGCAAACATCGCCGATTATGTAAGTTTGAGTAAATTCAATTTATTTATGTTCTAAACACTTAAATTTTCTAATAATATTTACTAATTTCAAACATTCAAATACTTATGGTTCATCATTTTTTTTATAGGATTTCACGAGATTTAGAACCCGTGCGGGATCGATAAGTCCACCGGACCCTTGGATTGTGCCTTATCTTGAGCGTGCGGGGTTTGGGAAGGTAATTAATTTAATAAGCACCTCAATCGATATGAAATTTATATTAGCATTGTGTGAGCGTTGGAGGCCTGAGACCCATACTTTTCACCTTCCAATCGGTGAATGTACCGTCACTCTAGAGGACGTGTACATGTTATTGGGTCTCAACACAAATGGAAAAGCTGTGTTTGGAAATGTCCAACAACCAAACGCTCTATGTGTAGAATTGTTGGGTGTTGATTTAATAGAGGGTGAGGGGCGACAAAGAGGTAGGGGCCAAGGTATAAAGCTTTCTGGCCTTCAACTAGCTTATCAAGGCCTTGAGTTGAATGAAGGCTCTAGCGAAGAAAGTATACTACAAAAAACTAGAATGTATATTATGTTGTTATTTGGTAGGTTTCTATTTCCCGAAGGCACGGGGAATAGTGTTAATTTTATGTACTTGTGTCTACTTGAGGACATCGATGCAATTAAGACGTATAGTTGGGGTTCGGCGGTGTTGGCGTACCTATATAGCTCTTTATGCAAATGTGCAAAAAAGGATAGCTGCACATTTAGTGGATGTGCATTCTTGCTACAAACATGGGGATGGTGGAGAATGCCGGTATTAGCCCCAGCAAATCCGCACATTTACGTCTTCCCTTATGCGTCAAGGTAACTTAATGATCTTATTTTAATTACTTCATTTTTTTCCATTATTAATTGTAACTATATTGATTTTTATTTTTGAATGTGTTTAGGTTTAATGCCCTCGGGATGGACTACACCAAAACGCCAGTAAACAAAATCATTTTTTACCGCCAACTATTGGATCGATTAAGACCCCAAGATGTAACACCACTAAATATTTCCATCTTCTAAATATATTTGTAAAATTAACTATTTTATATAATTTGAAATTAATATTTTTTTTGTTGCAGTTTCTTTGGAGACCTTACTTGGGTTTGGACCACGTACCCGACCGTAAAGAGGCAGCTGTTTGGACGGCAAAAACACCCATCATAAGGTTCACCACTGTGGAGATGCACCCAAGTGACCGTGTGAAGCTCCAATTCGGCATGCATCAAGGTATCCCTGACCCCCCTGAGCCTGACTCTTTGGGACGTTGGCATCTAGCGAAGGTTAGCGAACAGTGGTACGTAGAACATTGGCAGACGTTTGCTAGAGATCAACGTAAAATATGGGCTAAACGTTCCAACACTGTTTTACAATTTCCTGTGGCGCCGGAAGAAATGAAACCAACGCCTGAATATGTAAACTGGTACAGATCGGTCACAAATCCCGAAATGTTTGTGTATGCCCCTTTCTATTTAGCTGACACGCGAGAACAACAACCATATTTTGGAGGCCAACAACAACCACCTATTTACCAACAACAACAACGACAACAAAATTTCCATCAAGAACAACCACCACCGTCTTTCCAACATCATCAACCACCACCAAATTACCAACAACAACATTACCCACCACAACAACAACCACAACAACAACAACAAAATTACCACCACCAACCAATCCACCAACAAACGCCTTTTTACCAACAAGAACAACAACAATCCCAACAATACCATGTCGGTAGCTCTTCCAGATCACAATTCCTAGACCTCAATGTGGGGGGTTCTTCCACATCACCACCACTAACCCCCGACATGGGCATACAAGAAGAATACCCGCCTTACAACACATTCAACCAACCAACATCACAATACCCCAACCAACCATCTAACTTCAATACACCACCACAACCAATCTATTTTAATCAAACCGAATCCACCACCAACTTCCAAAATCCAAACCTCCAGGCCGCACCCACTAGGAGAAATTTCAACCCACCTAGACAAAGCTTTGACGGGCATGCGGGCACCCGCCTTTCCTATAGCGGGAATACTAGAGGTCAAGGACGGCTCACAGATTTTGTAGACCCGGAATGCATTGAGGGGCCGTCGACTCAAACACAAGAGGAACCAAATAGAGGGGGGAGTCACATGAATAGGGGAGCACTACCGACTCGTGACCCTTCTACACGACCTATTAGACAACCTGAATGCGGATTGTACCATGGTCCACGTGGCGCTCAATAATTAGGAATTTTATTTGTATCTTTAATGTATTTTGTGTTGTTTTTCATTTTAATGTATTGTGTGTTGTTTTCCATTTTAATGTATTTTGTATTTTGGTAATGTTTAATTTATTGCTATTATTTTTCCAACTTAAAAAAAATAAAAAAACAACTAAAAAAATAGTATAAAAATATTGGAAAAAAAAGAAAAAAAAAGAAGCAGAAAAAATAACAAAAAAAAAAAAAGAAAAAAAAAGAAGCAGAAAAAAATAACAAAAAAAAAAAGAAAAAAAAATAGGGGGGGTGTTGTCGCCGGGGGGGTGGCGACAACACCAAAACAACACAAAGGAGGCGCCAGGCCCACTGGCGACAACTCCTAGGCCCAAAACGTTGTCGCCACCCCCCCGGCGACAACGTGTTAAAATTAAAAAAAAAAACATTTTGTAAATATTTTGAAAACCTAGTTATTTTTGAATTTTTTTTAAAAAAACTGAATATTTAAAAAAAAAATTCCCAAATTGATCCAAATATTTGCTGAATTAATTTATTCAAACATCAAATTTTAAAATCAAATATTTTGTAAATCTAATAAAATATTTTAAAATTTTTATCTTGTTTGTCTAAACATTACAATTTTCTTAAAATTCAGGCTTTGACCCAGGCTATAAAAGCCCAAAAAAGACCCAACTACAACAAAAAGGCAATTAAAAGGCACTGACACTCTCCAAGCGCCAAACCAGCGCGTGTAAAAACCTTCCGAGCACTTACCGGCATATAAAAAACTCCGAATCGGAGAGTACCCAACACGCTCCACTCCACCGCCTGCGAAAACTTTTCAAATTTTCGCAAACGAAACTCCCCGCCATCAAAATCCATTCCCTTTCTGTCTCCGCGTGAAACTGACGCAGCTAGCGATCTCCCATTCTACTGGTGCGTGTTAAACACTCGCACTTGTTTCGAGTGAGTCCAGTTCCAGAATATTCGGTGATATAATGCTTCACAGGCACGACTCTTAGGTGCACCCCCAAACGCGTAACCTGGTCCACGGTCTCTCACGAACCCACCGTTGTCGTACACCTGTGTAGATTCAATAAAACGACGATCGTTTTGAGAAGGAGAGAGAAAGTCGATGAGTTCTAGAGAGAGAAAGTGAGAGACAGTGCTAGATCTGATCGGAACCAAGGTAAACCAGCTTCGAAACCCTACTGAATCTCCCTCTCTCTCTTGATCTTCATGCGTTTTTTTTTTTTATGATTCTGATTCTTCGTTTCTCTTTTCTCTCTTGGTTCTGATAAGGTTACGAGTGAACCCTAGAATTTTGAAGATTGATTTGGCGGTGGAAAATTCCTAAAATTTTAGGGTTTTGATTACCGGTTCTTTTATTATTGTATTTTTCGAGATTGTTCGATTTGAAGGTGCATAAAACCCTAGGATTTTGGGGACTTTTTTGGATTGGTTTTGGAATTAGGGTTTTGGATGTATGGCTTCGGGGCCTACGGATGGAGCTAAAGAGAGGCAGAGATACATCGAAGGTAAGGTTTACAGAAGGAGAGTTTTCAGAGGTACCAAGAGAAACCCTAACGTAGGGGATACTGTAGCTTCTGCCACCACAAATGCTAAAGATAATAAAGTTCCCACTACTACAGTCACCAATGATATCGATGATAACAAGAACATTAATAACGATGAAGCCAAGAGTAATGTTTTGGCTCAGCCAGTGGTTCCTCAATTGGCGGTGTCGGAGGATGGGGATTTAGCTCAGGCTGAAGGGAGTTCAAGATTGGAGGATGGAAATTCACCACAACAGCAATTGGAGGACCAGAATTTGGGTGGGGAACAAGTGAGTTCAAGAACAGGGGATGGGAATTCACCTCAGCGGCAATTAAAGGAGCAGAATTTGGCTCAGCCACAAGCAAGTTTGAGAACAGGGGATGAGAATTCACCCCAGCAGCTATTCCAGGACCAGAAATTGGTTGGGCAACAAGTGGGTTCAAGAACAGAGGATGGGAATTCACCTCAGCAGTTAAAGGAGAAGAATTTGGCTCAGCCTCAAGCAAATTTGAGAACAGATGATGGGAATTCACCCCAACAGAATTTGGAGGACCAGAAGTTGGTTGGGCAACACGTGAGTTCAAGAACAGAGGATGGGAATTCACCTCAGCAGCAATTAAAGGAGCAGGATTCGGCTCAGCCACAAGCAAGTTTGAGAACAGGGGATGGGAATTCACCCCAGCAGCTATTCGAGGGCCAGAGTTTGGGTCAGCCACAAACGAGTTCGAGAACAGGGGATGGGAATTCACCCCAGCAGCTATTTGAGGACCAGAGTTTGGGTCAGCCACAAACGAGTTCGAGAACAGGGGATGGGAATTCACCCCAGCTGCAATTTGAGGACCAGAATTTGGCTCAGGCACATGTGAGTTCAAGAGCAGGGGATAAGAATTCACCCCGGCCTCAAAGCTCAACCCATAAGGATGTGAATTCTCCTCAGCCTCAGGAAAATTCAAGACCAGATGATGGGAACATTTCTCAGCTAGAAGTGAGTTCAAGATTGGAGGACGGGAGTTTGCCTCACCCGGAATTAATTTCCAAGTTGGATGACAGGGCTTCTCTGCAGCAAGATAATTCAGTGTTGGAAGATGAGGATTTGTCTCAGCCACAAGTGAATTTGGGATTGGATGAAGGGAGTTCACTTCAACCACTAGTCAATTCCACATTAGAGGATCAGAATCTGGCTCAGCCGCCCTCGCCACCAGTTTCTGACCACTTGCACAGCCATCAGCAGCCCGAGCCTTCTAACGTCAATATACGGCGGGAGGATGATAGATCTTCAAGCCCCATCCATAATCACGGGGCAATTTCCGATGACTTGCATAACCATCAGCAGGCTGAACCTTCTAACCCCAATGTTCAGCAGGAGGATGATGGACCTTTGAGCCCCATTTATGGGCATGGGGCAGTTCCTAGCACTGGGTATCGACATTCTGAGAATATGACCGTGGAGCCGAGTCAAGAGGACCGATTCAAGATCAATCTGGCCTTGAAGTCAAAGCAGGAGAAACAAGAGATACGCTGGAAGCTTGAAAATGAGCTTGGTGTAGTGAGAAATTTGGTCAAGAAGATTGAAGTGAAACAGGGGCATGTTGGTGCTTATGGCAATTCAAATGTAGGTGTTTATGGAAATTCAAATGTAGGTGCTTATGGAAATTCAAATGTAGGTGCTTATAGCAATTCAAATGTAGGTGCTTATGGCAATTCAAATGTAGTGTTGGGTGGTGGGATCTCTAATGGAGGTGGAGCAAAGCGTGCTCACTCAGAGGTAGCATCTGCTGGTGTTTCGCGACAACCTACCAGGCCTTTGCACCAGTTAAGTTTTCCAATGTTCCATAATAGTCAAGGGGTCGGTGAAAATGTTGAGAAGGAAAAGAGAATGCCTAAAGCAAACCAGTTTTATCATAACTCAGAGTTCCTGCTTGCAAAAGATAAATTCCCACCTGCAGAGAGCAACAAGAAGTCAAAATTGAATTGGAAGAAGCAAGGTGGTGGAGAAATGGGTCCTGGGCTTCGAATGGGATCCAAGTTTTTCAAGAGCTGTAGTTCACTGCTTGAAAAATTGATGAAACACAAGCATGGGTGGGTGTTTAATTCTCCTGTTGATGTCGAGGGTCTTGGTTTGCATGACTATTTTACGATCATCACTCATCCAATGGACTTAGGAACTGTGAAGACAAGGCTGAACAAGAATTGGTACAAATCACCGAAGGAATTTGCAGAGGATGTGAGACTCACTTTTGATAATGCTATGACATATAATCCAGAGGGACAGGATGTTCATGTGATGGCAGAGCAATTATCAAAGGTTTTCGAGGACAGGTGGGCTATAATAGAGTCAGATTACAATCGTGAGATGAGATTTGGCATGGAGTATGGTGCACCTTCACCTTTGCCTAGAAGGGCTCCTACGTTTACTCCACCGCCTCTAGATATGCGACGAATTTTGGACAGATCTGAATCTTTGGCACGAACTCCAAGATCTATGAACAATACTCCATCAAGTAGAACCCCAGCCCCAAAAAAGCCAAAGGCAAAAGATCCGAATAAAAGAGACATGACATTTGATGAAAAGCAAAAACTAAGCACAAACCTTCAGGGTTTACCTCCAGAGAAGCTTGATGCTATTGTACACATCATTAAGAGGAGAAATTTAGCCTTGAATCAACATGATGATGAAATTGAAGTGGACATTGACAGCGTGGATGCTGAGACTCTTTGGGAGCTTGATAGATTTGTGACCAACTATAAGAAAAGTTTGAGCAAGAACAAGAGGAGGGCTGAAGTTGCTCGAGCGAGAGCAGAAGCTTTGCAGAATTCCATCCAGAGGGTAAGGGATTGGATTTTAACTTACAATATTTGGTAATGCATACTTTGGGAAGCAATTTTTGCTAAACATATTATCTCTTACTTTCTGTAGAGCCAGCCACCAGCTATGATAGAGATTTCTAGAGAACCACAAGCAGGTAAATTTTAATTTGTCATAGTATTTCAGACTATTATATGTTTTTTATTTTCTAATTGAAATAACTCGTTTGTCTGTTTCTGTGCAGATGAAAGAAATGTTCCCCCATCCTTGCCTATGCAAGGGGGGAGTCAAGCAGATAATAGAAGTAGATCAAGTAGTTCAAGCAGCTCTAGTAGTGATTCTGGGTCTTCTTCAAGTGGTATTTTGATTCATATCTCAACTGTTAATTTCACATCCTTGCTTTTGGTAATTGTTGTTATTAGATGTTCCTTCTTCCTCATTTGTATGTGCTGTTGCAGATTCTGATAGTGACAGTTCCTCAGCCTCGGGATCTGATGCAGGGTCACAAGGAACCTGATATAATGCTAGGTAGAGTTACATTTTTTGCTCTGTGACTATTATATATCTCTTACCTTCTGTTCCCGTTTCTATTCTGCTTTTTTATTCAGAAGAAGAGTGATGTAGGTAGCTTCTGAGCGGATTGTTTTCTTTCTTTGAAAAAAACTGAATAATGTGTTTGGTGCTCGTTAGCAACTAATTCTGTTTGCCATGGAGTGTGTCAAATGCATTTCTTATGTTTTTGTCCTGTAAATTGGAACAAATTCAAGCTGAATGATTTGTGCTTGTATTCCTTATTGAAAATTTAATGATAAAGCGTTAATGGTTTTTATGCTTAATTATCATTAAATTTGTCAAACAAGTAACTTAGGCTTATTTCCTTCTTTTTTCCTGACCTTTATAATGCATGGTTTTATTATGAAATATGGTATTCTTGTGAGTTGAGGCGAGCCTAATTCATTGGCTTTTGGTTTGTATGCTGTTTTTGTTTTAGTGAATGTTTGTCTTTCTACTTGTACTCTTTGGATACTACAATTGAGGTGCTATTCTATTATGTTTTTCTATTAGCAATTTCTTTATCCGGCAAAATAGATGTGAAACTTGCTGGCGTCTTCCCCCCTGTCGGATTGGGTCTTTTAATGAAGTTCGTAATGATATTATCATAATTTGCTGAGTTGAAGTTTTATAGGCACTATTAAAATAAATGAGTTTACTCCAATTGTCATTATTTTTCTCGCAATTTTTTTCACATCTATTTCTGTTGAGTTCTATGTGAAGTGAAAATGTCATGATGCAGTTGGCCGAAGTGTGGATTTTATTAACTATATATTTTTAATAAGGCTCGGTTGTAATTGTAAGTATATTTTTAAAGAGTTGGGTGGACATTTGCATTGTTGTCAATATACACCTCCAGATGAATAAATATCAACTTGTAGATTTTAAATGCTGTGTTCTGTTGAAAAATGTGAAGATAACTCTCCAAACCTTTTTTTAGTTTCTTGTCTTATAATACTTGGTTCCTGGAAGCTATTTATTTAGTAGTTCCATTGGTAGGGTCATTCCAGGATATAGAGTATAATGTAAAATTAGCTTTGTCTTGAAATTTTCTCAGCATTAGCAGTTACTTTTTGTCTTTTTCTTATGCATTGTAAATTATATATAGCATCATGTTTGAAATTGAAGAAGCTTTGTATTATTTAACTTCCTGGATGAAGTGATTAACCATAAACAGTCCTAATTTGTGTATATTTGATATTGCAGATGTTAGATGTTTAGATTAGAGATAATGATGGCGACAGTTGCCTAGTTGATGTTTGAAGGTTGAAGATTAACAGTTGGGGATAATAGTGGAAGGGCGTGGGAAATCCTACTGATGTAGTATGGGAGTTTTGGTTCCCACATTTCTTGTATAATAATGTTTGGTAGGATGTGATGATATAATTAATTAGGTAGGGTAGTTAGTGTCCCGTAGCATGTGTACATTGCTAACTACTGCTGCGCATTGAGTTTCCTTGATGACAATTTTATTGTTTGTGGTGGCAGATTCATGAATTTTGGTGTTATACAAAAATAATACTTGTCATGTAATTTTCTACATCTTCATAATACCATTCCATGTACTAAGCTTACAACTGTGAAATATTTATTCAAGGGAGAATTCAATCTGTGGTAGCACGACAAGGCAATTTTTGGTCATTTTACTTGTGTTTGCTGTATCATAGTAATGTATTATTGTGATGTTGATACTACTTATTTCCTACTTTTCTCAATGTCTTCTCCGCCTCAAAGATTTTTAGTTAGATTCTGAAAGTGACAGGGAGCATCAATGATAGCTGGGAAGTACGAGTAACGATCATAAAGTGTAACTATCAAATTGATTTTTGTCTCTCTTAATTGTTTTCAAACGACTCTAATTTTGTTAGTATTTAAAATTAGTTCATGTCTTTGTAACATCAGTTGTCCTGGGGTTGGTAACTCAATCACTAAATTGGTCTCCGTTTTTTTGTCTTTAAACACATCTATCAATATTTTAAATTGGATTATTTGCACTAATGCTTTTTTGTCTTTAAACACATCTATCAATATTTTAAATTGGATTTTTTGCACTAATGCCACAAAACTGAAATAAAATAAAATAAAATCAAATTGCCATATTTTAAAATGAAATTACCACGATGCTACATTACATGCACGTGCTCGACCATCTATGGGTCGAGCGTGCAATAATTTTTTTGTCTTCTCGTCTAATCATTGGATTTCACATGCTCGATCTACTTGTTCAATTATTGGTTGATCGTAAGCTTCATTTATTTGGATTTTTCATGCTCGACCTGGTCGAACACGTGTTTGGAATGTGGCATTGGGGTAATTTCATTTCAAAAGGTGATAATTTGTTTTTTATTTTTTCCAGGGCATTAGTGTAGAAAATCCTTTTAAATTAGTAATCAATTGTTTTACTGCAAGTTAAATGCAACATGTATGTTCTCAAACACATTTGGTAAATAGTCAATTATCGTTGATTGTTGCAAGTTAAATGCAAGATGTCTCTTACACACATTTTTTTTAATTATTTTCAATTATTTATTTAGTATAAATTAGATAAAGACAAGACCTATTTAACAATTAATACTCAAATATATGAGCTACAATAATGAATGTTTTTTTGGTTTTTTTTTTTACATGTAAGAATTTTTATCCGATAAAATTTGGGTAAAAATGAGAACTAATTTGATATTAACTGGTCAAATATATAAACTAAATTGATGAATCTGATGTCCATTCGGGTATGATTTTCTTTGATAAAATTTAGATAAAAATAGAGGCTAATTTATTAGTAAATAGTTAAATATAATGCTTAAATTGAAAAATTTATTTTATGTGTTTATAAATGATGAATGCATATAGTTTTATTAAATACAAAATTTTCAACCAAAATAATTTATCAATTTAACATATTTTCTCAATATATTATTTATCCAACATAACATTTAAAATTAGATCCAAAATATGAAGACAATTGCATTTAACAAAATATTTTTTGACTATACTATTCATCCAACATAATATTTTTAATAATATATTCAAAATATTAAGACAATTGTATCCAACAAAACATAATGAAGATTCATAAAATAAGACATAAATATATCATATACATCCAACATAGCATTTAAAGTATTGAGATCATTTATAAGTTAAAGGCATGATATGCAATTTACATTCAAAAGCGGTAACATGTCAATAACCTTCAAATCTCTTATGGCAATTAGAAATAGTAAAAGGGATATTTTTGTCAATTCATGGTCTAATTGAAAGTTCATAGGATGTAACTATAATAAATCTTAATCAATTAAACCCCTCTAGATAATAATTAGAAAACGTGATTAATGGAGAATCTAATAATCTATCTAATCCAGAAAAAGGGTTCAAAAGTGAAAAGAAACAATGTGCAATTCAGAAGGTGAATGCAGACCTTTGGGTTTTCTAATAGGTCTTCCTTTTTCATTTCTCTGTCTCCTCCTCTCAATCGTTGGCACATTCGTCTGGATTATCGGGTAATCTTTTCATTTCTTCATTTCTCATTTGCCTTTCAATTTAATTGCTATACAAATCAAACATTTTTTTTTTTTTTGCAGAACATTGCTTTCATGCATATGCCCCTGTTTCTTGTGTCTCACGGTAGTAATTGAAATTGCGCTTGAATTAATCAAGGCTCCATTGCATGTCATGACGTGGTTCATCTCTATGATCCCATGCTGAATTCTCTTTCTTTTGCCAATTTTTGTTGTTGTTTTGATTTCAGAGTCAATTAGGTTTTTAGGTTATTAGGCCCCGAGACCTCTGAAAAAAATTGCGTCCGTGTCGGCTAGCCACTTGTAATTAAAAAAGTTGTGTCCGTGTCGGCTAACCACTTGTAATTAGAAAAGTTGTGTCCGTGTCGGCTAGCCACTTGTAATTACGTTTAGTAGTATTGTGTTTCTCGGCTAGCCACTTGTAATTACGTCTTGTAATTAAAAAAGTTGTGTCCGTGTCGGCTAACCACTTGTAATTAGAAAAGTTGTGTCCGTGTCGGCTAGCCACTTGTAATTACGTTTAGTAGTATTGTGTTTCTCGGCTAGCCACTTGTAATTACGTTTACTAGTATTGTGTTTCTCGGCTAGCCACTTGTAATTACGTTTACTAGTATTGTGTTTCTGATATTCGTGATTCATTATTACTACATTGATGATCTCTCTTATACATTTATGTATTATTTTGATTTTATTAAATGATGATATTACCAAAAATACAAAAACTCATAAGACCTATACATATACTTGTATTGTTTTACTTTTACATAAGGTAGAGTTCGCAGAAAACAGATTATTTATAAGGACGCTATTCAGTTAAAAGGCCTTAACATACAAAACTCACTTTTGTCTCTGATTCAGTGCTCACTTTTGATTCTGATTCTCTATCTCCAACAGCAATTACCTTAGTTGTCTCTGCTATTTCTACTACGGTTTCACCTATGGCACTCAACACTCCACCACCCTCTTTTCCCTCTTCACTTTTTTCTATCACTTTCTTAGCTGGTTTCAGGATGTTTTCTCCAATCTCTTTCACAGTTTCACCTACAGCTCCCAACACAGTACTTCCACCTTCATTAACCTTATTATCCAATGGCTCATTTACCATAGGCAGATTCTGCATAATACCCACTTGAGATTCTTCTTTCTCTCCCTCAAAGCCTTTTTCAACTAATATTTCATTTAGCTTTTGTTCTCGTAATCTCCTTGCAGCAGAATCATCACCTTTTACAACTTCGGCATAGGTAGCCAACACATGGCTTTCCCTATTTTTGTTAACTTTTTCTGCATGTTGTGTTTTAGTTTCCCCCAACACACCTTGCTTTTTTGCTATGTCTCTCTCTTGAACTCTTTGAGAGCTTCCCACTGTGTTGCTTTCGTTATCCTTCTGTGGAAGAACTTTAACTACAGTTTCACAAACAACAACAGGTTTCTTTTTTCCTTCTTCAAAGCCTTTGGTGGTGGATTTCTCTGATGGCCTCTCCTTAGTTTCCTGTTTTCAAATGGAAAACTTCTATATAAGTTACAAATTTACAACAAAGGTTCTTTAATTTCATCACTAAGCTAATTCACTTCATTGGCATATAAAACAGATAGATAGATGATAGAAATAGAAATAAAAACCTTATTATGTGTAACCCTTATGGCCTTTGATTCCACATCTTTGTTCCTTGCAGCTGTTGTATCATCTCTTGAAGCTTGAACACTTGCTTCCTGTTTTGCTCTCTCTTGAGTATTTGCAATTGCATTCTGAGCTCTGTACTTGGCATTCTCTTCTTTTTCTCTTTGTTTTGCATGAGTCTGTCTAGTGTGTTCCACTGTCTTTGTTTCTTTCTCTTCTCTGTCTCGCAATCCTTTAGCAGCTTCTTCTCTCCGCTTCCTTTCAGCCTCTTTGTCTTGAGACCCGCCTCTATCAGCATGCAACTCTCTGATATCTTGTTGTTTCTGATTAGTACCACCCTCTCCTTCATTTCTTTGTTCCTGGATTTGTATCTCCCCTATCTCCACAAACGTCTCACTGAATACTTCTGCACGATGCACTTGTTCAGAAGCCATTGTTTTTGTTATGTTATCTCTCAAGAAAACAATGATACACTTCTTTTCTTTCAAATTATGGCTATTGATATATCTGTATGTTCACCGAAGAAAGGTGAAGTTTGGTTTTAAAGGAACAAGATAGGGGCATGTCGGTTTGAAGTCTTAAGTTTGAAAAGGACATGGAAGGACATGTGGTGTAACAAATTAGGAACTGTCTTAAAATCAATGGAGTGACTCAGCTTCACAATCCAGTGGTAAGTTCTATGGATTCAAACAGTGCCAGTAGCTAGCTTATCAGGTTTGAGACACGTCAAAAATTACAGGAAGGAATGTTTTCCTTATAGACTAGTCTGGAATACACTATTGGCTAGTTTAGTTATCACTTGGGCATGTTTGGATTGATGTTTATCTACTGATATTTGCACTGGTGAGATAGTTTATAGAAACAATTTGTCAGAAGTCATTTGTTGTTTTTAGGTGATTAGATATAAAAATAAAGACTTCATTTTTTATGTTATTGAAATAGTTTATTCATAAACACTATTGTTTGGGAATTTGGAGGAGAAGAGAAGAGAAAATTTTGAAAAAAAATAGAAGAATTGAATGGAAAAAACATAAGGATTTAGGTGGGGAGAATTTTGAAGAGTTTGTTTCTTATTTGAACACAAATTTTTTTCTAATTTGTGAAATTCAAAATGTATATTCAAAGAGGTTTTGCAGCGTTTACATTAAAATAAATATTTTAAGTTATTATAATATTCTGAAAATTTAAAAAACACTCTTTTATTATTCTATAATTTTTTTTTTTAAAATTTGTTTTCGGAAGCATTTCCTTCCTATCTCCTCCAAATCTATGTTTGGTACCATATTTGAAGCATTTGGAATTTATATTCAGATGTGTAAAATTGGTTTTGATATGATGTACGTGATTTGTGATTTTTTATATTGAAATTTATTGTTTATTTTATTTTTATATAAATGTATTTAAATATAAATTATTTTAAATTTAACTCACTTTTAATCATAACAAATTTTACGAAATCTATTTTCTTAAAAATCAATTTTTATCAATGAAGAACCAAACTCTCACTTATCCTATCTATTTTTTCCTTTTTTTTTTCAAGTAGTTCAATAACAAAAACTCACTATTTAAAGGTGAACATATGTGATGTCGTGAGTTTAAATTTGTGCATTATCAATTGAGGTAACTTAGTCGAATTTATTCATTCATTCTTAATGACAAACAAATTAAAAAGAAATAGGTGAATTTGTTCTAAAATTTAGATTCAATATATTAATTTTTTACAGACCCATTTTAACTACTAAGGAAGTGTTTGGTAAAAAATAGTGGATAGTTGAAAAGTTAATTTGGATAAAATCTCTATTGACGTTTTAAGGATGAAAATCGATATGACTTAAATTAAAGTGTTTTTGATTTCCTTTGTTATTTAACTTGAACCCTTGAGTGATTATACTAAGACACCTTGGTGATTCTAGCATCATCAAGAATTATAAGATCTCACATAAGTTATTTAAAGTGTAAGTTATAAAATGAACTTCAGCATATTCACGGGACCTCCTCATGTGATTGAGGGGATATTCAGGGGTGATCAAAACCAAACCAAGCCAATAGAAAACCGCAAATCAAACCAAACCAAACCGAAACCGCGAAAAACCGCATTTGGTTCGGATTAGTTTGGGTCATTTTTTAACAAAACCGCACGGTTTGGTTCGGTTTGCAGTTTGTATTTTGTAAACCGAACCAAACCGAATCAAACCGCATTATGTTACAACCTAAATTTTACTTAACTCACATCCAACCAAAAATTAAACCTATTATACCTTAGCCTTATGATTACCAACAATTTTCTCATCCTTACACATATAATTTTAGTCCCGATCTTCTCAAATCTCTAATAACATTATCGCACCTTCTTTGCCACATACATCTTCCTTCTTCTTCTATAATCTCTATTCTCTTATATTCTTTCTTTTTCACCTTCTATTTTTATGTAAATGTTCCGTATTTCAGTTTTGTTTTTATCGCACATTTTCTTCTCTAATCTCTCAACACTTTTTTCTTTTTCACCATCACTAATCTCTTGTCTCTTGTATTATTTTGTTTCATTATAATATTTTTTATATTGTTTTATGTTATTATTTTATATTTAATATTCCACTTTTTTCTAATTTAATTTTTACATATTAAATGAAAAATTGTTGTCAAAATATGACGAGTTTTGTTGTTATTTGATAGTGTATGAATGTCTAAATACAAAATTATGTTGTCATCTATATGTGTATTATGGCTCAATAAAATATTTGTAAAAAACCGAACCAACCGAACCGAACCAAACCGCATTAGTTTGATTTGGTTTGGTTTGGATTTTTTTTAAAAGCCAACCGAACCAAACCAAGCCGCACGATTTTTTTCTCTTGCGGTTCGAATGATTTATTTCGTCAAAATCGCCCAAACCGCACCGCAAACACCTCTAGGGATATTTATCTGGACTCAAGATAAAATACAAGCATTTGAGGTAGGACTTAAGAAAATACGATCTCATAAATATTCAAAAGAATCTTACATCAAAATAATTAAGAATTGAATATAAAAGAATGTTCTATATTGTCTTTAAATAAAAAAGATTTGTGTTAGAAAAATGCCATGCATCTTCCACAAGGTAAAAAAAAAAACTTATAGATTCAAAAAGGACGTTTTGAAGAAGATAACCATAATATTAACAACGAATGAACAATAGTCAGACTATCGTATTTTTAACAACCAAAAATGCCATGCTTTTCTTATTTTTAATCTCCAAGTCTTTTTTTGATACAATCCACACTGATCAAGAAAATATGATATTAAATCAATAATTAGGCTAATCGCATCTTATAGACACAATAAACACTACTAGTTGATTATCTGGCTACCAATTGGCCAATGACATGAATGCAAATAGCCATTCAAATCGGACCAATGATTTTTTACAAATTATAATAGCTTTACTTTGCAACATCACTTCAATTTCAATGCTTTTAAAAAAGGAAACTTCATCCCCACTTGATTTACAATGAAGCAACAAATCTTTCCAAACTTAAAAAATACAATATTTGCTAGTACAATTAAAGGCAAATTTCTGCCTAAACAATGAACATTTACAATTTTAGACATTGAACCATATCAAACCCTTTTTATTATCCAATTACAATAATTCCTAGAATTGAAAACAATGAATTTTCCTCTAAAAGTTGAACCTTATACACAATTCAAATTGTCAATGAGAAAGTGCTGCATTGAGAAGCTCATTCCATGTATCAGGAAGTCCTGGAAGACACCAGTGACTACAATCTGTTGCCATAACACCACTATAACCTTCCGGATGTGCATCTTTTCTGTACTGTGACAATGTTGTCACATCTAAGAAATAAACTGGTTTACTCATCCTTCTCAACACCTTGTTCACTACCATCCAAGCCATCGGCGTCCCTCCTGGATACTTCAATCCAAAATACGGTTCTTTCTCACTCATGCACGACTTCGTCGGTTCATTCCAATCTTTTCCCCTAATACCATAAAAAAGTTTACACGATTATAATTATACTTACGCTGAGAGGGAGAGTCTATATAAATAACTTTTTAACAGAAAGTTTGACGATTGTAGTTGATTGACAGTGTAAAAAAATTTACTAAGAGAGTGTATACGAATAACTTACTGGTAATGGACCGGAGAAATTCCTAAGAAAAAGACTTTGGTTTTGGATGGATTAACATTTTCTTCAACCCATCTAGCCCAAGTTGTTAATCCTTTGTAGAATGCAACAAAACGGTTCATGTCTTTAAACAATTTATTATTCTCTTGAATAAAATCCCACCTATCATCAATTTTTCATGTCACAAAAAATGTTAGCACGTTGATTAAATAATCATTGCAATAACAATGATGCGAATGTGAAAGAATGATGATCATAATCATACGGTTGTGCGTTTCCGGTGTGAGTCCACCAATGCCATGTGTTGAAGATCAACACATCCATTCCTCTCCAAGCTTCACCATTCTTGATCGAGTCGAGCTTCAAAACTCTTCCGGCTTTATCATGATCAAGGTCTACCAAATACGCCGTGCGAAATAGAAATAACTTAAGATCATATTCCTGAAAAAAGGACTAAAAATCTTAAAATTGGAATTTCCGATAATTATAGCAGAGACAATAATATCGACTTTTGTCAGTTAAGATAGGATTTGAGAACAATTATATCAGACGCATTATAGCATTATGGAGACTTATATTATAAACAAACATAATGGAAAAAAAATAATCTAATTTTCTAGTAGGTGACATAAAAAATAATGAAAAAATGACTTTTCCTTTTCACCATAAATAAATAATGAAGTTGTGACAACTAAAACTCCACGTCTATTCTAACAGAAAATGTCCCCAACACAATCACATTCACCCTTTATTACTCAAAACATCACATTCAAAACTAGATCAGATTCAAGTGTATCAAAATTTCACTTTAATTTTGGAAATTGCTCAAAAGTTCAAAAAAGCACTTAATTAGCCTAACATCATTAAAAAAAAACCAACTTTTTGCTACACTAATGGTTTCAAAACACAATGAAAGAAAAGAACAAACAAACCTCAAATGTGACAGAAGAAATAGCATCTCTCTGATAAAATGTAGCCTTAGAATTTGGCACAGAAGCATGAATCATACAAGCCATTGAGTTGAACTGATTCAAGCTCAAAGAATCACCAACAAACATAATCTTTTTCCCTTTATGTCCCTTAACAAAGTTCAAACCATTGAATCTGCAAAAACAGTTTCCAACAACCCTTTTAGCTAAAACCAAACACAAAACCAAAAACAAACCAAAATGTTGATAAAAAATGTACCTTTGCAAGTTACAAGAAAATGGCTTCCACCTATATTTCTGATAAAGCTTGTCTTTTCTACCATGTTTCTGACAATTGAACTGTGGATCTATGAAAGGACAAGTTGAAGGGTCATAGAGAGGATATGAAGCGTCGTAAACCCATTTTCCATTGAAAATGTTACATGTTCCTAGGGTGTTACTTGTTTCAAAACTTGTCTCATTGCTAAAAGAGTTAAAAATCTCTGCTTTTGTTTGAAACAGAGTCAGAAACAGAGCAAGAAACAGAGTATGAAACAGAGTATGAAACAGAGCATTTACAGAAACTGAACCCATTTCCTTAGTTTTTGGGAATGAAATAAAGGACTAAGAGTGAAGATAAACTTTCACCTAATCATGTTCTTATATAATAATGTGTCTGCAAAAAGAACTAGAGATATAGAGAGAGAGAGTGAAAACAGAACACTTTTGGTTTCTTGTGTTTTTATTTTATTTTAAGATAATTTAATTTTAAATGTAACCTTTTTACCTTAGCTTCTTGTGGGGTAGGATGTTACCTTTGCTTTGAAACTTCTTGGAATCATGTTTCATGTGATTCAAAAATAGTACTAACACTTTAGCTACATTACATGAAAAACAAAATTGAAAATGTCTTGTCATGGAATTGAAATTTTTTCTTACATAAGGTTAAAATAATGATTGGATATTTTTTTGGTTATAGACATGGGTTTGTGTGATTTCTGTGTAAGAATAAAGCAGAAGCTTTAGTAACACTTTAGTAGAATTTTTTGTTCAGAAAATAATGGTACTTGCTAGTTGCAACTTCCTTTAGGAAAATGTTGTTTTCATTAGGTGACAAATTTGAACAAAAACAGATCATTTTGATGTTTGTTTTTAAGGTATTAATTTGTAGGAAACATGTCATATGTTTGTGTTTAAGGTCTTGTAATTACAGGTGGGTTAAGATTTTAGTTAAGTTGGTTCTCTTTATTGAAAGTTGTTATTAGTATTAAAAAATGGTGAAACATGAATCCCCCACATATGCATGGAGCTCCTAACCAAATTTGTTACTAATTATGTTGTTTTTATTGATAGGGATGCTTGGAACATTTAGATAGTTAAAAGTATATCTTGAATCACATGTTTGTGCTCATAATAAAATAAATTTTGATGATTTTTGTTGTTGAGGTTTGTGTGTATTTCTTTCATTTTGTTATGTGGTTTATGCTTTAGTTGTGTGTGTAAATTGTTGGGAAAAGTGGGTGGGTGAAGCAAAATTATGTGAAATGAAAACAAGTGAGGACTATAGAGTATACAAAAATTCAGCAACCATTTGGCAGATCAAATTGTGAGTCCTATAATTTTTATAATTATTCCTATAATTAAGTTTTCATAACTCCTATATAAATACATATTAAAGACTCTAAAGAATTTGTACTAAATAGAATATTTACAAAGATAATTTCTTTGGCCACCTCCCAACCTTCTAGCTCACCTCTGGTGAAAAACCCAGAATACCCCTGACTTCGGAAATGAACTTCCGAAATGCAAGAAAAAGGTGTTTTCGGAGATGCATCTCCGAAAGCGCCTTTTTTTTTTTAAAATTTGACTTATTTCGGAAATGCACTTCCGAAAACACCATTTCGGAAGTTCATTTCCGAAATACTGCGCGTTTTGCAGATTAAGCAAAACAGCCCCCTCCCCCTAATCATTTACCCTAATCTTCTTCCAAACTCACACCCCAAGAGATTTTTGTGCAAACCAGTTCCAAGCTACCTCAAAGGCTCCAACTACTTGCTCTATTACATTCAAAAGTCCTCAAATCCATTCAATCGGTAAGCATTTTGATTTTAAGATCTATGATTAAAATGTATATTAGGGTGTTTACAAATAGCAAAAAATGTATTAGGTTAGGTTTATACTGATATTTAGGATGTTTAGAATGTGTAGACATAGGTTTGATGTTTGGTTTTGGGGTCTGCCATGGGAGTTGCAGAAAACTCCATCGCAGGGGTGTTTCGGAAGTTCATTTCCGAAAACACCTCCATCCCAGTTTTCGTGCTGATTCACTACCACGATCACGTCGCTCGGCGGATCTGGGAGGGAGAGGTATTTTTTTAATTTAACCGTTTATTTGTCACCATTTTTTATAATCTAACCGTTTATTTGTCGCTTATTTAATATATGTCCGCTTATTTAATATATGTCGCTTATTTGTTTTTTTTTTTGTAACAGGAGAGAGAGCCGCTGAAAATGGTCAACCACGCCCGCAAGATTTTCGGTCTGTTTAAACCAGCAGCTGAGTGGTTTAACGACCATGTGCGAGGTTCAGGGCTCAGCGGGCTCTACATGACGGGGTACACCACGATCAGCACCGGCATGCAGGGGGCTTTTGTGGAGCGCTGGCACAAGGAGACGTCCTCTTTCCACTTGCCGGTTGGGGAGATGACGATCACCTTGCACGACGTGCAGTGTCTTCTCCACCTGCCGATTAGGGGGCCGCTGTTGACCCACTCCAAGATCCAGAGGGTGGAGGCCATTGAGTGGATGATGCTCTACTTGGGCATGGAGCACGAGGTTGCTCACTATGAGTGCGTCACGACTTCTGGGCCTCATGTTCGGTTCACCACACTGAGCACTTATTTTGACCACCATCTGGACGCGGCTGCCGATGCTGAGGGTGAGGGTAACCAGCTGTTCACAGAGTATCACCGCGGCTGCGCTCTCCGGTGCTGGTACATGCATGTGGTAGGCGCTGCATGCTTTGTGGACAAGAGTGCCAGGTACGTCGACGTGACCTACCTCCGCTACTTCATGGACCTGGATACCGTTCACCAGTGGAACTGGGGGACAGCTACTCTGGCATACCTCTACCAGAAGCTGAATGAGGCCTCCAACTGGAGGACGAGGCAGTTGGTCGGATCCTGCACACTGCTTACGGTACGTTTTATTTTAACACATTATCGTATTTATTTATTTATTTATGTTTCGTATTTATTTTTAATACATTATCGTGTTTCTGTTTCAGAGCTGGATCATCTCCTACTTCTCCCGCATCCACGGCTTTCACATCGATCCTGCGTACGTGGACGCCATGCCCAGGGCCGCCAGATACGCTCTCCAGAGGGGGAACGATGCGGTGGGACCATACCGTCTGTACTTGGACCGCACGATGCACGACGACGTCACCTGGAGGCCGTTCGTCGACTACGCTCAGATTGTCCCCTTTGACGGCATTGCTCTATATTCAGGCTGGTTGGCATGCGGGACCGGCATCATGGTCCGGTATCTCCCTGAGCGGTGCATGCGTCAGTTCGGATTCGTGCAGCGGATACCCAGGTCACCCTTTGAGGCAGCTCCCGACACAGTGACCCGAGTGCAGCTCACTGCCATATGGGAGGACTGGCAGCATCATGTGGTACCGCAGGAGTACCGTCTCACTCGGGTCACACAGGACTGGCACAGTGAGGAGGGGTACGTCACATGGTTCTACCGGGTGTCCCATCCTCTACTGAGACCCGACGTTCCCGGCGCTCCGAGGCCAGCACATGAGGAGATCCTGGAGAACCAGCAGGCCGAGGATGACCACGCCATTGATCTCCTGCCGATCTGCCAGCGGATAGAGATGCTTGGGCGGGACGCCTTGGATCGGGGTGTCGTTCTTCAGGGCGGTCCAGATGCAGTCGCCGTGATGGAGGCGATCGTCACTGATGCGGGCCGTGCGGCGGGGTACAGGCGGCAGAGGAGGGCTCAGGGTGAGAGGGTTAGGCACACCCAGTAGTGGTCGGGTTTATGTATTTTTTGTTTTCGGATTGTATATTGCGCACACTATTACTATTTGGTTCGACTTGTATATATTATTTGGATTTTATTTATCGTATTAGTATTTTCTGTTTATCTGTTGCTTATTTTATTTGGCGTTTGCGTTTAATTAAAATGCGAGACTGTTTAAGAAATAACATAAAAAAACACAGTTTCTGCATAATTCGGAAATAAACTTCCGAATTCACCCATGAGGTGTTTTCGGAAGTTCATCTCCGAAGACACCCCCCATGAGGTGTTTTCGGAGATGAACTTCCGAATTATGGAATTTTTTTTTAAAAAAAAAACGCTTCGGAAGTTCATTTCCGAAGCAGGGGTATTTTGGGATTTTCGCTGGGGGTGACCCCCATAGGGATGTGGCTAAAGAAATTTTCATTTACAAATTCTAATACACTTCTTGTTTGAATACGAAGGTCGATGAAAATTGAGTCTTTCTTAAAAATCACTATAAAGATGTAGGAGATGTATTTCGATAAAAATGTCAGCAATTTAATAACGTAAAAGAATATGTAACACCCATATATAGTCATGAGCAATTTTTTCTCATATAAAATGTATATTCATTTCTATATACTTAGTGCATTAATGTTGAACTATACACCGTGTAAACGTTATCTTTCTAGACTAATGATGTGGTCTTCGTGACATACCGATGAAGCTCCCAAAGTAAATTCTTGAGGCAATTGGATTTAACTTTATTAAAAACTCTAATATATCCAACTTCGACTAAAACAAGGTAGGTTGTCTCTTGTAGAAACTGCGAGATCAAATTATCTTTAAGAGCATTTGTAATGAGGGTGTTGAATATATTATTTAATAGTTGAATGTTTGTAATTGATGGTTGAATGAGGTGTTGAAAGTAACATAAATTAATTTGTATTGAAAACATATGTTGAATGAGAAATGAGTGAGGACCACTTATAATATTTTGCAAAATATTACTGGTTGTTGTGATTGTTTATATTTTTATCCCACATTAATTATTTGGAGTCAATTATTTTATAGAAAATTAATTTTTTATTTATTTTATTTTCACCAAAATTCATCATTTTTTATCTATAAATAAAAGCTTTGGTTCATTTGATTTGGACAAAGAAAAAAATTCTATTTTTTCTCTCTAAGTTTTCTATTTAGCCTCCAATAAATTCTTGTTTGTGAGTTGAGTCTATTGTACTAATTAAGTTATGTGTCTCATTTTAGGTGTATACACATGTTTAGTGTATTGTATTTTAAGTTTTTTATAATTTTATTTGATTTAATAATGATTATCCTTATATCTCGTTTTTATTACTTGCAAATAAAAAAATTAATTAAGAATATAAAATTATAAAAATAAAATTAAAATAAATTATTAAATTACAAAGAAATTAAAATAAAACATTTAAGTCTTAAATATTTTAATTTAATTTCAATCGATAATTGTTATTAATATATTATCACAAAAATATAAAAGAAAATAAAAATATGAAATAAAAATGGTGGGGGTAGGGTGTTGAATTTTATGAAACAAAAATAATTGTAGGGAATAAAAGCTGAATGCGTGTTGAATTATTAGGTGAATGAAAGGGAAGATGATGCGGAGGGTAAAAAATGAAAAAGGAGGGTGTTGAATATGTAAACTATTAGAGATAGTCTAAGAATACGCAATATTCAACAATGTGGATCCTCGGCAACTGCAATGTGTGCAGCCAATCTTGTAGCCGAAAAATAACCATTGAGTTGAATATTCAATGTTAAATCTTTGTTTATTTATTAGTAGTATTCTTTTTATCTATTACATATTATTTAACCAATACAATTTTATGTTTCAATAATAAATTAATTAATTAATCAACAATAGTTAATTAACTATTTAGTATCTCATTATTTATATTTACTTTAATATTATAATTAATTATATTTTAGCTTTAAAGAATAAATAAAATATAGTTATTTTAATAAACATGTTTTAAAGTATTTTAATTTGAACATATTATTACATTTAAAAAAACCCAATAATATGAAAAGTATTTTAAATCCAATAACACACCTTTTCAAGTATATTATTATTTTCTTAAAAAATTATTGTATCTTAAAATAAAAATTATTTCAAATTATATTTCTTCGTTATTAATATTCAATTAGTAAAGTTAATTTTTAAAAATTAAATACTATTTTAAATTTAAATTAATAATTATTTAAAATAATCATAATAATATTTTTATTAAATTAATATATATATATATATATATATATATATATATATATATATATATATATATATATATATATTAATGTTAAGCATAATTTGTTTTCATATTAAATTAGTTATATTGATGTATTGTTATTAGCATAGATTTTTTTTTAAAAAAATCATTTAAATTATTATCGTTGAATTATAATTTTATATTTTTATTTTTTACTTATATATAAAAAAAAAGAGAAGTGACAAAAGAGGGAGAAATAATAATTTGAATTCAAAAAAACGAAAAATAAAAAATGAGTTGGAAAAAACTAAAAAAAAGACATTTTTTGTCCTCAAATATTAATTTTGACTAAGCTAACAAAAGGGTATTATTGTGATTTCTAGAACAACAACTTTTTCTATATTATAGATATATCATCTTTAAAAAATTATCTCTAAATATATAATTTTTTATTTTCTATTCTCCTAAAATTTCGTCAAATAAACAGCTTTTGAATTTTTTATCATAATATTTGACCCTCATTGTTTAAATAAATTGAAATATAAGTCAAAAACTAATTTTAGCATATTGATTTTTTTTTTTTTTTTTGCTATTTGCACCGGTGTCGACCCACCACAGGTGAACCACTAATCCGGCTCGTGCGGAGAGGCATGCGCACTGGCCGGCCAAGCAATATTGATTTTAATCCTATATAATTATAAATTTTCTTAGTTTTATTTTAGTACATTGTTTGAAGATATTTCAAAAATATTTGGAAGATCACGGTGAATACTTATAAAGCGTTTGTTTAAGGATAGTTTAGAGGAATAAAAAATAAAAATTTATATATTCAAAAAGATAAAAATGTATTTAACGATTTCAAAATTATATATAAACATTACTGACATGTTAATTAGAAAAAATATATTACAAAAGTAATATTATTATTTTCTAAATATAATAATATGTTCAATTAAAATACATCTAAATGACATTTATAAAAAATAAAACTAATTTGTATATTTATTTTAAGAGTTTTAAGATAGTGCACTGATAGTGTAAACTAATTTTAAAGATACAATCAATTAAAATCCTTACACTTGTCATATCATATTAATTTTTTTAAATTAAAATTGTATTTTAATTGGATACATGGTTGTGATTGGTTAATAGTGTAAAAATCAGTGCATATCTCTTTTTCTCTTATTTTAATATAAAAAATTAGTTTAACTTTTAAAACATGTTTATTAAAATAACAATATTTTATTTATTCTATAAAGCAAAAATATAATTAATTCTATATTAAAGTAAATATAAATAATTATATAATACTAAATTAATTAATTATTGTTGATTCATTAATTAATTTATTACTGAAATATAAAATAATTGTTAAACTTTTTTAAAAATAAAATAATTGTTTAATTAAATACATGGTGGTGATTGGTTGACAGTATAAATTTTTTTTACACTGTCAATACCCATTTTCTCTTAAATAAATAAAGATTTAATATTAAATATTCAATCCAATAGTTATTTTTTTAGCTGCAAAATTGGCTGCACACATTTTAGTTGCCGAGGATCTACATTACATTCTAGTTTATGTTGCAATATTAAAGAAACATGAACATGATAATATAAAATTAATTTCTCTCTTCTCTTTCTCTCATTTATCTCTCCTTTATCTATATATCATTGACAATTTCTTTATAGATTTCCTTTGGATAAGAACCTCTGCTGAAAAACTTCAAAATGTCGTTTGATTTCGGATATGCATCTCCGAAATCACCTATTTTCATATTTTTAATTATTTCAGAGATGCATCTCTAAAAACACCCATTTTTGAGTGTTTTCGAATATGCATCTCCGAAATACCATATAAACCAGTTTCGGAGTTGCATCTCTGAAATATGCTTTGAGTATTTCTGTTTATTTTCAAAACAACGATTAATCTCATATTTTACATTAAATCGACAAAACATAACAGAATCGACAAAATATAACACGTAAATTAGAATAAAATATGAATATTATAAATACAAAAATAGTTGTACGGGTAAGTGCTCAGTGTCAAAATATTACAACAAGAATACAAAAAAGTCATGAATAAAACATAAATAGGCAACTACTACTAAGTATGCCTAATGCGGACAATCTGCGACCTCCTCTGCCTCATATACACCGTCGCACCGATCGCGTCACTAACCATCCTCTCCACAATGGAAACTGCCTATGGACCGCCCTACTCAATGATACCTTTGTCCAATGCATCCTGCCCAAACACCTGTATCCGCTGACATATCGGCAGGAGATTAGTGGCATGGTCATCCTCGGCCTGCTGGTTCTCCAAGATCTCTTCATGTACTGGCCTAGGTGGATATCCAGGAGCATCGGGTGTCATCAAAGGATGTGACACCCGATAAAACCATGTCACGTACCCATCTACACAGTGCCAGCTCTAGGTGGCCACCATACGCCGATACTCCTCAGGCACCAAATGATGCGCACAATCCTCAAATATAGCAGTGAGCCTACTCGGGTAACGATGTCAGGAGCAACCTCAAATAGAGACCTCAATATCATATGCACACGTTCAAACTGTCTCATGCACCGCTTCGGCAGATACCTGACCATGGTGTTGGTCCCATATGCCAACCATCCAAAAAATAATCAGACAACATAATCGTAATCAGTGAAGGGCGTCCAATGGATGTCATCATGAACAGTACAGTCAAGGTACACGCGAAATGGGCCCACCTTGTTATTCCCTCTCTGGAGGATGTATCGTGTGGCCATGGGCATGGCGTCGGTGCACAAATCAATGTCGTAGCCCTGAATGCGGTGGAAGTGTGAGATGATCCATCCCTGAAACACAAATACGAAAAATATGTTAAAAATAAATGTGAACCATAAGTAAATGTAAAATAATTAAAAAGAAACATACCGTAAGGAGTGTCCAAGAGCCAGTCAACTGTCTGGTCCTCTAGTTGGAGGCTTCATTCTGCTTCTGGTATAAGTAAACCATAATGGCGGCTCCCCAGTTCCACTCGTAAACTGTAGTCAGATCAATAAAATACCAGAGATAATTCATGTCGACGTAGGTTGCACTTTTGTCTACAAAAAGTGCAGTGCCTACTAAGAACATGAACCAACACAGCAGAGCACAACCACGGTGATACTCAACAAAAAGCTCGTCACCCGCCTCATTAGACTTTGCTTCCGCCACCAAGTGGTTCTCATAAAGATCTTTCAAGCTAGAGAACCGGATATGCGCCCCACGCGTCGCTCTGCACTCATAATCCGTCATGTTTGGGTCCATACCCAGATAATCCACCATCCACTCTACGGCCTCAACCCTCTGTATTCGAGAATGGTCCAGTAACCTCCCTCTGATCGACAGGTGGAGCAGACATGCCACATCGTGTAGGGTGATCGTCAACTCCCTAACAGGAAAGTGGAAAGAAGACGTCTCCTTGTGCCACCGTTCGACAAAAGCCCCCTGCATGTCATGGCTGATGGTACTATATCCGGTCTTGCATAACCCGCAAAGTCTGCTCCTAGCTACAACGTCACTAAACCACTGAGCCTGTGGTTTAAACAGATCAAATATTTTCCGCGCATGGTTCACGAATTTTATGGTCACCCGCTCTTGTCACAACAAAAACAAAAAACATTGTTAGTTAAACCGTTAGAAGAAAGTGCAATAAAAACATAAATAAAAAACGGATAAATTATAAAGTGCAATAAAAACAACCTCACCCTCCCAAACTCGTCGAGCGACATGGAAATGGTAGTAAATCAACACAGATGTGTCTGCAGGTCCTCCCGGGTAACCCTCCACCTTCCCATCATCCTCGTCGTGCTCAGGGTGAATATTTAGTATCTCCTCCTCCTCAACTCCCATCTCCTCCCCATCCTCACGTACCTCAACCTCACGGGAAGAAGGCGCCTGAGCCAGCCGACTCCTCGATCCTGATGAGGAATCTACAGGTGCCTCATCCATTTGGACGGGCACTCGTACTCGACCCCGTCCCCGTGTCGCTGCTAGCTGTGCAGCCCGCTTGCGTCAAACCAACCCTCTCTGGGTCTCTCTACCCTGTCTAAGTCGTGCCTGATTTTCTGATATTTTCCTAAAAAAATTGCACCAGGTAAGACGTTGAAACAATTAAGAAAAAAAACAGTGCTATCTAAATTCGGAAGTGCATTTCTGAAACTGGTCAGAGGTGATTTCGAAAATGCACTTCCCAAAACGCCTGCGATTCTCCATTTTTGCAGTCCCCATTTCTTGCCCTAAACCATTAAAAATCCTATTTTTACCAACCAAACACTACTACATGTTGCTAATAACTTCAACTAATTACATTTTGTTAATTTCTAACACCTTTGACAAGATTAAATTTGATTGAGTATAAAGTTTAAAAATTTACAATTTGTTTGAAGCTTTTAGTGTGCCTTTGAGTGAGCCTTTGAACCCTTTGATGTTGTAGAGCAATTTTAGATTGTGTAGAAAGTTTGGAAAATGGGTGTGGTGGTGAAATTTTGAAGTTTTGAGTAGAATAAAATGGGGGGTGGCTGTTTTGAAATAACAGAAAACACAGCATAATTCGGAGATGTATTTTTGAAATTATTTTTTTACGTCTTCGGAGATGCATCTTCGAATTATATGAGCATTTATGAAATTTCGTTAGGAGTTACCAAAAGGAGTCGTATAAAGAAATTATCATATTATTTTGATTAATTTTATAATAGAAGATAATTTAAAAATGAGAAATAGGTAATATAGCGAAAGATAGAGACGTATGCAACGAGGGGTCCTATGAATGGTATGATGGCATGTGGCCATGTTCGTACTGTCTTGTTCCATTACAACCTTAATTAAAAGCACTTGAAGACAAGCTGGACTAACAACTTGTAGTGCAGTGCTCAGTGGCTTTCGAAACAAGATACTTACAAGTCAACCTCTGACTTATCTTTATTTATAATAAACAAAAAGATATTTTATGATTCATACCAAAAACAAGGGCTTGATATGGTGAATCAAATCGAGACTTTAGTATACAAGTTTACATGGAATGAAGTCTGCTTAATTTATTTATAAGCAAATATAGAAGTAAAGTTTAATACCATCAAAACATGTAACACCCTTCTAATACACCGCATAAATTATAAAGCAATAAGAGTTTAACATGAATAAAAGGGCGTCGCAATTCATTTAAAATAAAATTCTACATTCATGGTCATTCTCTACTGAGAAATAACATTTGATTGGAATAGAATTCATGTTTATCACAGCGGAAATTAAACAAACTTTGGATAATTCTTAAAACCACATAAAATAATATTCGTAAGGTCACGTGTCTTAGTTTCAAAGTAAATAATTATCCAAACAATCAAAATGAAATAATAGAGCATAATCAACTCTCAATCAAGCGTTCCCCAGTGTTACAAGTCTCAGAGCATGACACCGACACCTATATATTAAAACTAAAGACATGACTTTACAAGTCATCCTCACCGATCGCTTAAGCCGCTACTTCAATCTGAAATCATCAAAGTAAGGGTGAGACTACATCATCAATTAAATAGCATTATAAATCGTCAGATATAGAATTCATAAGCAATTATCCACCCTACTTAGCATATTCAGATTTATCAATTCATACCAATCACAAGCACAAGTCAAAAGTATGCACCAATAACACAACACAATCATAACACCGGATTTCATCCTGACATGTCACAATTTATACAAAGACCATGCAGACTCTTATGCATGTGGTACCAAACATGGGCTAAACCCATCCGACTGATCCATTCCTCACCAAGATACAGCCCGACCGGCACAAATTCCACACAATGGGAATTATGCCCACCATTTGATCCACAACATCACCGGGATCCATCACCAAAACGCGTATGAATGAATGCACACATATGTCATACTTACAACATCACCGATCCGATGAACAACATCGTCTCACATAACTCAACATAGTTATCACCAACAAGTATGTACATGTATCATGCATCATTCAAAACAAATCAATCATCATCATACGATCAAAACAATCACCGGTTACAATCGCGACATCATAACAGATAAAACATTCATCAAAACACATGATAACCATATCTACCACGAACAACATCCATTTGCATAACAAGCGGAAGCAATCATATTATCACAACACACATCTTTGCATATATTCAATTATGCAAACAACAAATCGTTGCACCTCATCAATTATGCAATACAAGAATAAATCACATTTGGAGAAAACAATACTTTTCAAAATAAAATCAAGTTATTGTTGTTTTCTTTATTTCATATGGTAGAGCATTCAATTTAAGGAACAACGTCCAAAATGGCGTCTAAAACGGACTTACGGTTTGAAAATTAGAAGCTTTTAAAGTTAAGTGAAAATTAAGAAAAATCTGTGGAACCCGGTTCCTCCCCATCTGGGAACCAGTTCCTGCTAAACAAAATCACCTCGTTTCGGGTTTTTACTATGGGAACCCGGTTCCTCCCACCTGGGAACCGGTTCCTGACGCTGTTGTAGCAGAAAACTCCAATTTTATGACTTTTCTTCATTCCTACTTCCACTATCAACATCAAATACGAACCCACACATTATAGTGACCAATTTTCATCATTTTCATGATTCTAACACAACAACAATGCAATATAACTATCATCCATCAATTATAACAAACCAATTGCATCATATTCATCAAATTGGGCATGTCAGTGTCAGAATCTCATAAACCTTAACATCCTAAATAGAGGTTCAACTCTTAATCTATTCTACCATCATCAAAACTATAATAATATTTAATAAAGTATAGTCACCCCTTACCTTATGCTTTCGGATTCCTCAAGCTCTTGCCATGGCTTCCTGCACTCTCTTCCCTTAAGTTTTCCTTCTTCTCTTGCCTCTTCCTCTTGTTTTCACGATCCATCAAAAAATAAAACCTATTCTCTCTATTTTTTTCTTCTTTTATCCAACATACTCTTAAATTATAATACCAACAATGCCCTTCTCTAATTAAAATAAATCAAACAATTATTATAATAATATTCATTCTATTATTTTGCTAATAATAATTATTATAAAATAATTATTCTCCAACTACACTTCATATTCTCAACACACCTCAAGTCCAACTAATCTTTCACAAGACCTTAATTATTATAAATCTTAAGGCACCACTCCACACCAAAGCATCTAAATTCATTCCTTATAAATTCTAAGGCAACTACCCTTATCCCAGATATCAAAATATCACGAAATCACAGATAACACAAACACTAACACATAAGCATCACGCTAAAATAATTAAATAAATAATTAGTCTAGAATTAGGGGTGTTACAACTCTCCCCCACTTAGAATATTTTCGTCCTCGAAAATTTATCCGATTCAACTACTCCAACTACTTATTCCATCAGACTAATCAACTATCATCTCCGAAAGGCAACCCCACGCATTCGCTACGCACTCTGATTACTTGTAAAGTATCAACTCTACCAAGTTTACTCCAACTTTCAATCACCAAAACCGACATAATAAAGGTTTTCGACTAAACTCTTCGAAAGTTATGTTCCAACAGGTATTCTACGCTCTCGTAATTACCGAATACTTCAAACTTAGATCCGTAAGACAACACCTCAGAACATTCAACATAAACATACATATTCGTGTTCATTCATCAATACACGAATACAAAGGTGATAAATGCAAATCATAGAGACCGACTCAGACCTCTATACAAATGCAATGCGGTACCGACTCAATCATCTCAAGTTCACTCAGGAACTTATTGGAACCATCGTTCGTTACTTAATGTAACTCACCGTCGAGCATACGATGTTCACCCATTGCTCACACCCCACACGGGCACACAATGTTTATGGATTGCTCATACCTCACATAGACACACAATCCGATTGCTCACACCCCACATGGGCACACAATCGTTTGTAATCATCGCTCACACCCCACACGGGCATACGATGTTACGACGAATTCTCATTAGAATCACACAACACAAGAATGTACATCATGATGCTTCACATGCAAAATGGCTCAAGACACTCTTGAAATGCATACATATTCACAGTATATATTCATACATTCATCTCATACTATCACATACAATCCACATACATTCACATCAATTACGCCAAACTGCAACGAACTCATTCACAATTAACACACATTTACCTTTAATTTAGACAATGCATTTATTTTCCATAAGGCCACAATTCACAATGGATTTCACAATCTAGGATTCCCTCCATGAGGCTACCCACAACATATCGTATAACAACACACACAATCCTTTAAAAACAAGCATTGACAGATCAAATAATACACAAGCACTTGGCTTGACTTCAACCAATTCAACATACATACTATACTAGTTGTCACGACACATCTATCCATCAATTATGATTTCGTCTACTATCAACAATAGATTAAGGGTGATCAGTTCCTCATTTTGCCAATAGACAGCCGATAACCATAACAGTGGCATAAATAATCATTACCCAACGACAATAGCATACTTCAACTTGTGCCCAAGTCCATAAGCATAATGTTCCGCCAATTCTCTAAGGCATACCAAAGTCTCCTTGGTTTCCTCAATTCCAACCTCGCCAATGATACAAAAACATTCAAAATCCAATACACATTCTTATACACGCTCTTAGCACCACACAATTATCAATTAAACATCCTTCTAACATCGGGAATTGCTACTACATCAAGTACAATCCGATTCGGTTCGCTCCAATTGCAACTTTCATCCAAGTTAAGAATTTCAACCACACTAACCAATCAATAGTATTTCTTTTATTCTCATAACCTTTATAATCCACCTAATTTCACACTTGGCCTCATTCAATTCACAACTCAACATTATTATCGCGATCTCTCTTGAACTTGTTCTCCTCTAAACATTACCATCTCATAACATCGTTACTATAATCATTTTCATTCAACATAAATTGCATCTCTATGCATTTTTCAATACCGTCGCATTCCTACAGATACCAATGTTTCATCAATATTTTACATTCTTCTTCACCTTTTCAATTTTCAGCAAGAATCACCCAACTTCAAACGCAATTATCTCTTCCAATACAGACCTCCCAAGCACAAAATTATATTCCAAAATGAAGGGAAACTCGTGTAGATTCCAGAACATCAAGAATCGCTCAAATCTGAGTTACGAGTAAAAAGTTATCATCCTTGCAATGGGACTGGTTCAGAATTCTCGTATGCAGAATTTTCCAAAAAGTAAGCATCAGACCCAAATATTAAAACACACTTTTCTCCCTCTTCACAAACTTCCTAATGACAAATCTTATATGCAAACTGTAGGGAATTTTGTAAGCTTTCCAAAAAGTCTAGAATCGCTTCAATCTGAATCACCAGTAAAAAGTTATGCCCCTTTTACTGAAAGCTGCTCCATAATTGCAAAGATCGGAATTTGAGATTAATGAACATACATTCCATCTCTCTCGCTTGCTTCCAAGATCTACCAACATCCTTTCTTTTCATCCAACTACGAAAATCACCCGACTATAATCCAACTATACTCAAGACATACCATCTACATAATTAATCCATCAACTATCATTTCCATTGGAATAATTCCTCATTCTCAATCAATTCATTGTCCATAATCTACGCACATCTCAAACTCGACTGATACGAATTCATGAGTCCATACTCTCGTTGGTTCGCAACAACATCGCTTCGATAACGTTTGCACTCTTACCATTAACATCACCTTGAACCAATTTCTACATACTAACAACACGTCCAAGAGACAAACCTTTCAATTATTTCTTCCATTCGTTCAACTTTGACACTAACATCCTGTGCAGTACCAACAAACAAGTCTAGTTCTAAGAACAAGTGTAACCACAACTTCAGCTCTTTCCAACATTATCCTGTCACAATTAAATATGTTACAGCTGCTGCAACCATTTTTATGACAAAGTTCATCTCGTTAGCTTTCCGACGCTTTAAACAGAACTCAAATTGGATGTCCAGAACTCCAGTTATGAATTTTCGAAGTTTCATAACGATTCAGCAATTTTCCTGCGTTTTGCTTACGCAAATTCCGTTCCAAAACTCATCCTCTTCAAATCAATCACATTCTTAACATCCCCTTATCATATCTCTTTGCTTCCAAACTTCTTATAACTTGAACAATACATTTCATCGCCGAAGTTCGATTTCTGAAACATCACGACAACAACTCTCTTTGCAAACTTACAACTGAATCTCTTTCGAGAAGCAAGGCTTCTCCCCCACTTCGCTCAAACCAACTCCTACAAAACAAACAAGTACCGACAGTGATTCACCCACATGTCGCGTACCAAGGGATAATACGCCGACAGTATTCAACTGTTGCGCAACTCAACTGACTCGACACTTGGCCGGACGGACCGACCTGCTCTGATACCACTATTGTAACACCCTTCTAATACCCCGCATAAATTATAAAGCAATTAGAGTTCAACATGAATAAAAGGGCGTCACAATTCATTTAAAATAAAATTCTACATTCATGGTCATTCTCTACTGAGAAACAACATTTGATTGGAATAGAATTCATGTTTATCACAACGGAAATTAAACAAACTTTGGATAATTCTTAAAACCACATAAAATAATATTCGTAAGGTCACATGCCTTAGTTTCAAAATAAATAATTATCCAAACAATCAAAATGAAATAATAGAGCATAATCAACTCTCAATCAAGCGTTCCCCAGTGTTACAAGTCTCAGAGCATGACACTGACACCTATATATTAAAACTAAAGACATGACTTTACAAGTCATCCTCACCGATCGCTTAAGCCACTACAATCTGAAATCATCAAAGTAAGGGTGAGACTACATCATAAATTAAATAGCATTATAAATCGTCAGATATAGAATTCATAAGCAATTATCCACCCTACTTAGCATATTCAGATTTATCAATTCATACCAATCACAAGCACAAGTCAAAAGTATGCACCAATAACACAACACAATCATAACACCGGATTTCATCCTGACATGTCACAATTTATACAAAGACCATGCAGACTCTTATGCATGTGGTACCAAATATGGGCTAAACCCATCCGACTGATCCATTCCTCACCAAGATACAGCCCGACCGACACAAATTCCACACAATGGGAATTATGCCCACCATTTGATCCACAACATCACCGAGATCCATCACCAAAATGCGTATGAATGAATGCACACATATGTCATACTTACAACATCACCGATCCGATGAACAACATCGTCTCACATAACTCAACATAGTTATCACCAACAAGTATGTACATGTATCATGCATCATTTAAAACAAATCAATCATCATCATACGATCAAAACAATCACCGGTTACAATCGCGACATCATAACAGATAAAACATTCATCAAAACACATGATAACCATATCTACCACGAACAACATCCATTTACATAACAAGCGGAAGCAATCATATTATCACAACACACATCTTTGCATATATTCAATTATGCAAACAACAAATCGTTGCACCTCATCAATTATGCAATACAAGAATAAATCACATTTGGATAAAATGATACTTTTCAAAATAAAATCAAATTATTGTTGTTTTCTTTATTTCATATGGTAGAGCATTCAATTTAAGGAACAACGTCCAAAACGGCGTCTAAAACGGACTTACGGTTTGAAAATTAGAAGCTTTTAAAGTTAAGTGAAAATTAAGAAAAATCTGTGGAACCCGGTTCCTCCCCATCTGGGAACCGGTTCCTACTGAACAAAATCACCTCGTTTCGGGTTTTTACTATGGGAACCCGGTTCCTCCCACCTGAGAACTGGTTCCTGACGCTGCTGTAGCAGAAAACTCCAATTTTATGACTTTTCTTCATTCCTACTTCCACTATCAACATCAAATACAAACCCACACATTATAGTGACCAATTTTCATCATTTTCATGATTCTAACACAACAACAATGCAATATAACTATCATCCATCAATTATAACAAACCAATTGCATCATATTCATCAAATTGGGCATGTCAGTGTCAAAATCTCATAAACCTTAACATCCTAAATAGAGGTTCAACTCTTAATCTATTCTACCATCATCAAAACTATAATACTATTTAATAAAGAATAGTCACCCCTTACCTTATCCTTTTGGATTCCTCAAGCTCTTGCTATGGCTTCCTGCACTCTCTTCCCTTAGGTTTTCCTTCTTCTCTTGCCTCTTCCTCTTGTTTTCACGATCCATCAAAAAATAAAACCTATTCTCTTTATTTTTTCTTCTTTTATCCAACATACCCTTAAATCATAATACCAACAATGCTCTTCTCTAATTAAAATAAATCAAATAATTATTATAATAATATTCATTCTATTATTTTGTTATTAATAATTATTATAAAATAATTATTTTCCAACTACACTTCATATTCTCAACACACCTCAAGTCCAACTAATCTTTCACAAGACCTTAATTATTATAAATCTTAAGGCATCACTCCACGCCAAAGCATCTAAATTCATTCCTTATAAATTCTAAGGCAACTACCCTTATCCCATATATCAAAATATCACGAAATCACATATAACACAAACACTAACACATAAGCATCACGCTAAAATAATTAAATAAATAATTAGTCTAGAATTTGGGGTGTTAAAAAACACACAACAGTTTTTAAATGTTTGTAAGTAGCACATGTTCATAATTTTTTTCTAAATTATTTTTATTGATGGATAGAGTATTATTCTATTCTAAGATACAAGGATACTATTTTATGAGTTTTTTCTTCTATTTTATCTTATGATGTATGCCTTTAAATAAAGACATGTCTATGTTAAAATTGTAATTTTTTATATATATATTACGGTGGAGGGTGTCTATAGAAAAATAGTCGGCAAGAGTTTTTTTTACAGATCAACAAAAGGAAAAATAACACTTAAATTAATAAATATTTAAATACATGAATGAGTAGGAGAAAAATATACTTAGACTTAATTGAAATTTCTCTACTAAATTAGAGATTGACGTTGCTTATAATTTATGAAATACCTAAGACGGTTCAAGCTCTCCTAATAAAAAAAATTGCTTTAAAAAGTTTTAGAATTTTTTCCCATTAAAAAATGATTGTTGCTTATAAAAATTAATTTTTATAAATAAATAAGAAGTTATGTAGTATGCTTTTTGTATTTTTGTTTATATGTCATTTTTAAATTTTATTTTTGTCAAATTATAATCATTTTATAATAAATTATAAATATCATTTATAGAATGGCATGTTATTTTTAATAATAATTTATTTTAAAGTAAATAAAATTTTTAAGTACAATTTATCTAAAGGTACGCTACTCGACTAAATGTATGAGTATTTAAGATTTATCTTTTTTTATTATTATTTTTTATTTTTATTTTTTAATTTATTTTCATCATACTATCAATTAGTTTTAAACTTGGATTGAAAGGGTTGATAAAATCAGTCAAATTAAAAATCGGAAAGATAATTGGTTTTGTTTGATTGTTGGATCACGTAAGCTATTGAACAAGTGAAAACCGAACAAATGGAAACCGGTTATAATTGGTCAAATTGATAAAATCAATAAATCAAGGGTTTTAAAAAATCGGGGAGTTATATTTTTACTTTTTTTTCTCAGGTAAAACGACACTGTTTTGATAATTTTTTTAAAAAGTAAATAAAAATATAAATAGACTTTGTTCAAAAACTATTTTGAAATTAAATTTCTAGATCCTTAGTTTATATTGGAATTGAATTTTGTTCCAAATTTATTTAAATTTGTATTTTGTACTATTTTGTTGTATGTGATAACTATGCTTAAAATTTGAATTTAAAGAATGAATTTGTGAAATTATGGTAATTTGAAATTTTGCAAGTGTTGTGATTTTTTTATCGACAGAGTCATCTGATTTGATGTGTTTAATAATTATATAGTTTTGTTATAAAGACTGCTTTTTTTGACTGAATTATTCGATTTAATTTGGTTTAGTCATGTGATTCGACTAATAACCTAGTAGTTTGACCAACGAAATAATATGTTATTATCTTTATCGATTTAATGACCGGCTTAATTATTAAAACATTGTTATCAGTAGATGATAATTTTATAAATTGTTTTATAATATCTCTTTTTTATACAACTACCATTATATTTCTTAATATATATAAAAAAAATACAAAATGGCTTATCATAAAAAATAAAGGTATTTAACAAAAAAAATTGGGTTGAATTTCATTCCTAAATATGCATTAGTGTTTAATTTTTTTTAAAAAAAACCTTTATTACTCATTGTAATTCTACCTTGTAATTCTATCCAATTTAAAAGATTAATCTCAATATTTAATTTCTAAAAAACAGAGATAATAGTAAAAGAGGTTAAAGGTAGTGTATTAATAGTGTAAAAAAATTTTACACTGTCATCCAATAAAAACAAATTGTTTTGCCATGTCATATAATTTTATTTTTAAATTACAGTCTAATTTATTCTGATTTATGGTCGTGATTGGTTGACAGTGTAAAACATTTTTACATTGTTAATGCATCACCAATTTTTTCATAGTAAAGATAAAAAAACATTTATATATTATCAATTATTTTGACTATTTTCATAATATGATATTTATATACTATAATATTGTAGTGTAGTGTGAATTCCTCCCTATATATCATCAATTATTCTGACTTATGATTTGTATTTGACTTTTCATGTGGAGATAGATTTGCTATCAACGTACGTAGTTAGTTATCATTCTCCATGTGATCCACGGTCCCAGTCTCACCAATAAAAATATATATTTATTTTCTTTCATTATTTGTAAATGAATAATGAATTGCGTAAGTTATCCTTTTCCTATTTCAATCGCAAGTTGTCACTACTCACTTGTCTAGTAAGCCCGTTTTGCAAGTATCCTTATAATTATTTCTATAAAAAAATTTAGACCGAAATACATTCGTATATATAATTATATATAATATATATTTTAAATTTTTTTATTTTTTCTCACATTAATATCTAAAAATATATAAATTGAAATATTTTTTCAAAGTTTTCCGATTTAAAAAAAAACACACCGGAATACTTAAAAAAAGAGTTCCAGTAATTTTTAAATTGTTTAAAGTAGGGTTTGAAATTACATACCGGAACACTTATTTAAAGTGTTCCGATGGTTTTTTTTTTAAAAAAATTATAAACTTTATGCAACGCTTTAAAGCCGTTGCAAAGTGAATGTCAAATAAAATAAGCCGTTGTCTAAAGTGTAAAAAAAATTCTAAACTTTATGCAACGCTTTAAAGCCGTTGCAAAGTGAATGTCAAATAAAATAAGCCGTTGTCTAAAGTGTATTTGCAAAAAGCGTGCAGAAAGATTAAGCAGTCACCTTAGACAACGTTTCCTCTCTGTTGGCCAATAACTTTAGGCAACAGTTTACACCCGTTGTCTAAAGTGTAGAATTTTTTTAAAAAAATAAACAAGTGTTTCGGTATGCCATTTCAAACTCCACTTTAAACAAATTGAAAACTATCGGAACTTTTTTTCTAAGTGTCCCAGTGTATTTTTTAAATCGGGAGACTTTTTTAAAGTGTTCTGGTTTATATATTTTTGGGTGTTTCGAATTTTTTAAAAATGTGAGAAAAAAGTGAATTTTTTAAAAATATATACTATTTATACGAGGGTATTTCGGTTCAAATTTTTTTCGTGTAGGCGTATAGGTATAATTGTAGGGGTACAAAGTAAACTTTCCCATTTTGCTTCATAGCGTAAACTCACCACCACCAACCTAATTTAACTCAAAATCCATTAGCTCACGTATCTTTCCCAAACGTCGTCTAACTAGACAATGGCCAGTAGGAGTTCACCCCTATTTTCTTTTCTCTATGATTCTTCAGACCCCTTCCTTTCTTTAATAAATATTGGTTCTTTATTATTGGAGTCTAAGGCGCGTTAAGAAGCAAGACTGACATGCCTTACAATCTTCTTCCTCAGTAGCCAAAATGTCCTCTTTAACGTGATACTTTAATTTCAAGTGAATTTTCAAAGAGATCGATCATAGGGTGGTTAGTGTTGGGCGTCTGATAATACAGTTGTATGTGGATTTTCAATTGACTACCAAAAATCGGGTCTTCATTGTTTTTCTAGTTTCCTTTCTACTAGAGCACAACATTAGCTCGACTTATCCTTCATGGTTTCGTTGTTGACCCATTGAACCCTTAGGGATCACTTCATTTGTAGGGGATGAGACTCTCTCGAGTTAGCCGTAATTTTTCCAAGAGATCGGCATACATGATGTCGCGTGAGCTTACTTCACATGTCGAAATTGGACATAACAACCTTTATCAGCAATGGGGTGTGCGAGTTCTGAATCCCGTCAACTAGCTCCTTATCGCTCTTGGTAGTTGCCTCAACTAATAGGCGGGTTTCGAGGTGGCACTTCTTCTAATTTTTATGGATTAGCACAAGAATGATCCACCTTTCCCACAAAACCAAGGAATTTCAAGAATTTGGTAAGACTGCTTTTCAGGTACTTCGCTTCTTATGACAGGTATATGGGATGGTATATACTGGTCTTTGAACCCACCAAAAGATGAATTTGTTTCTACAACTTTGGGAATTTATCTGTGGACTAAGAAAGGGGTCAAGAATATGAGACGAGAAGGAGACTACCCTGGTGAGTAGTTACTACAGTCAATCTTTTTCACTGGAATTTCTTAAAAACTCTCATAAGAAGCGCAAATGAGCGGAAAAACTTAATAGTGCATACCCTTAAAGTTCTTGAAGTTTTCAATATATACTTCAAATATTTTCTTTCCCAACCTAAACGAAAGCAACCCTTGAGCCTTGTCTAACTCTGCAGGAGTTATTTGTATATGAAACAGGTGGAAGAAAAATGTCATAAAGGGGAGATTGTTTTTGTATTCACACCTTTATTAGAAAACATTAACATAAGCTTATCTCCCAAGGTGTAACTTCGAGGGAGAAATTCCTAAATGGTTCATAAATCTGACTTCAAAATTATTTAAGAGGAGTCTGAACCCCATCCTAGAAAACAAGCTTTCATGTATGGGAAACTCACACCCATCATACTTTGATTATTCTTTTTTTGTGTGTTAATTCTCATCAGAGTGACATTAGAGCTCTTGGTTTGAGACTATAATGACTAGTTTGAATGATGAGGATAAATATGAATATAAAGATAGTGAACTTAAATGAGACTAATTACCATGTGTGGAAGGACAAGATGAATGGTTTTTTATTTGTGCAGAAAATTCATCTTGTTATTTTTTAATCTTAAAAGTTATATTTTAAGTTTAACAAAGAATGAAAATTTGAACATCAACAAGTGTGTGGTTTCAATTGATAGTATGTAAAATACAAGGTTTATAATAATATTTCTAATGAGACAAATGCAAAAACTTTGTGGGATAAGATAGTCTTTGCATGCCTTTAAATTAGGGAATAATAAAGTATTCTTGCTGAATAGTTTTATAAGTTTGAAGTATAAGGACAAAGCTTCAATTTGAGATCACTAGAGTGATTTCCAAGGGCTCCTTCATTATATGTCAAGAATGGGCATTAAGTTTGATGAAGTTGCTTGGACTATTTAAATTGTTATATTTAGTAGAGTCTTGAGAGACATTTTGGGTTTCTATGATGAGTTTAGCTCCTAAAGGTGTTGTTTCTTTGGAAACAACTATGGGCGGTGTTCTTAATAAGGAATGAAAAGAAATGTGAGTGTTTCTTCATCTAAATTTATAATACTTGTCACTTAAAATATGGGGAGACGTTATAAAAAGAACAGAATGGTGGTAGATATAATAATATGGGCAAGTTCAAGGATTGATGAAAGAATTTGAAGTGTCATTATTGTTATAGAACATGCCACATATAAAAGAATTGTTTTCTTTTGAAAAAAGGAGAAAAAATGCAATAAGAATTGTCTCTTACTCTAAAGGAAGCTTATCTGCATCATAGGCCGCTTAATCCTCATCTAAACTGACCCAAGAAAATCTGGAGTTCTTCCATTCCTCCTTCTAGATCTCTCATTGTTTGGAGACTCATGAATAACAAAATGCCTTGTGATTCTAATCTTAAGCTTAGAGGCTGCAATCTTCCTTCTATATGCAGCATTTGTGACTATAAGGAGGATACAACTTTGCATATTTTCTTCAACTTCCAATTTGCGGCCGCCCTTTGATTCTGGTTCAACAGTCTCCTCAATATGGCTTTCTTCTCTCTCCAACCTTTTGATTGACGGTCGCTTATTGATTCAACATGGATCCCTTAATGTCAATTGGTTATCAACGCTACCATCATTAACATTGTTAATGCTATCTAGTTTCATATGAATAATTCTCGCCTCAATAGCAACATTCCTAGATTGATTGTGGCAAAGAATTGGATTCTCAATAACTCAGCAATTTTAGGGAATTTCACCTCTCTTGTGTACAATACGTCTATTAGAGATTTTGTCCTTCTCAAGGCTTTTAAGATCACTGTCCATCCTCATAAAGATGTTATTCACAAAGAAATCATTTGGAAGCCTCCTATTTATAATTAGGTGAAGTGTACCACTGATGGTGCTGCTATTGGTTAGGGGTGCCCGACTATAGACTCATTTTCACTTGATGGGTTTTATTTTTCCCCTATTTGTGTATCTCTCTTTATTTTTATTGAAGTGTTCTTTGGTTTAAAACAATTATGGAAAAAAGAGGCAGTAATCAATAGTGTTCTGTATGTGCTGCATTACTCATATGCTGGAGCATCTGACCTCCTGTGTTTGAATATGAGCTTGTGAGCTCTGCTGAATGTTCTGATTGTGTGAGTTGACTAACTAACTGACTATGGCTCTGAGGTGTAGTGATTCTTGTTGAATGCAGCATAGGGCAAGCAACAAAAGAAAGATTTGGAAATATTGATCCGGGAATTATCGTCCACAGAGATGGAAGATGCCATTCAACAGTTTCTACGGTTTTGAGCTCGGGATTGAATGAACAAAAATTAAACAAAGATATGGACAGGAAAGAATAAACACATTCTTAGAAGAGAAATAACTTATCAGGAATGTAAATATATTCACTCTTCACAAACATACACTTACCAACCCGTTATACTCAACCTACAATACTCATCTATGTCATCACGTATCTCTCACATAAGCGTCCATCTCTGGAGCACAAACGAGATAATCTCACAACTAAGGTTATCTCTAACGCGAAGTCACGAGAACATCCGTATTCTCGCGTCGGCGATCTCTCGCGCGCCGCTCAAACACGAAAGCATTAAGAACAGATACAATCGGTGAATGCTAGCTCTAAATCTATCTCTAGAGTTCAGAACCAACAGATTATCATCCTAGATAAAGATTCAAGCAGTTTATCTCTAAAGCAACTCAAATCCCCAGCATAGAGCAAAAATCCAGGATAACAATCAACATAGATTTGTAAAGAAAGTTAAATATAACTTTATAATCGGTAAATCGGTAAATATACATAAGATTCAAGTACATATACAAACAAACCCAACACAAAAGAAATACACAAAGAATAGAGAAGATAAACCAAACATCTCGCGGGTTGTCAGCTCCGGTTGATGAGAAATCCACCTCCGATCTTCCAAGTGCATGACCCGGTGTTGTTTTCTAAGCTAATCCTAATCTAAGAATGAAAATGATGGAGTTGGAATCAAAAAATCTCCAAAACCATAACCCTAAAATGTTACAAATGAAGAAATATAAACACATTTTCTGCTACCGCCGCTCAGCGGCGCTGAGCTCGCTTAGCGGGCTACACGTATTCACAAAATATCTACAACAGTAAACAGGTCACCGCTTAGCGGCCAGAACCACCGCTTAGCGGCCATGGAAAATTGGCTCGCCCCTGGAAAGCGCGCTTACACGCCGCTCAGCGGCGCTCCCTGCACAAAACTTGCTTATTTGATCCAAAATCGCGCAATCGGAGCCGTGCCTTCGACACTTTATTCCTCGAGGCTCCAATAAGCATGAATACCTATAAAAACAAAGGAAAAACTATTAAATGGTATATAAAACATATGAAAACTAAATAATGTGAATATATACACAAAAGTGGGGATTTTATTACAAAAACGGAATGAATAGAATCGATAAGTGCCACAATTATATACTCAAAATAACAACATTTTTGCACTTATCAAACTCTCCCCAACTTAAAACTTTGTTTGTCCTCAAACAATGTCAAATAAATCAAAGAATCAAAAGCAATAAACCAAAGAATTGTGAATCAACAAGTTTTGAAAACCAAAAACAAATGTATGGTTCAATACAAAAACATATAAACAAAGTAAATACTTACCACTATACTACAACGACAACATGTAAATGAAACGAATCCTAAGTACAAAAAGCATACAAAACATTCTAACACAATACATGCTCACATCATGAATCACACCTAGCAAAAATTCATCAATGGATGAAGAACACACAAAAGTGAAGGACTTTTAACACTCATCCAACAATCTTGCAAACAAAAGATTAAATTATGCATTCATCCAAAAATCACATTGAAGATACAAAAGCAAGAATCACAAGGACTTTTCAAGGTTGTAATGTGGCTTGGTTAACAAACAAGGGATATGTCCTAAGGCTAATCGAAACAAAAACTTGCCTAAACCTAAGGGAGTGATCAATCCACAAAGTTCCAAGCAACAAAATCTCGATTAAACTTCTTCCATAATCACAAGTTTCTCAAACCAATCACAATACTTATTAGCACAATTATTCGCTTCTCTTTTCTTTTTCTTTTTCAAAACTTTTTCTCTTTTTTTTTTTTTTTTCTTTTCTTTTCTTTTCTTTTCACATTTTTTTTTCTTTCTTTTCAACCTCATAGCAACAACCAAATAAGTACATAATCATTTTTCTCCCCAACTTGAATTCAACCACACCATCATATGAATACTCCCTACTTTTTAAGGCAAGGTAAAAATTCATACAACAACATAAAGTTGAGGGTTCAAGAAAACAAAGAAACAATCATCCATGCAAAAATGAGAACTAAACACTCAATGATAAGCATTTAGCAAAAACAACATGGACATTGACAAAAAGGCTCAAAAGGGTTAACAAATGATCACACACTCACAAGGTGAATTGACTTTTTGGTTTTGGTAGTTGTGCTCAAAATGAAACAAAATGCCTTGATCCTTTTCATGCTTCCATAAAATCAACATAAACAAAAGATTAAGCATAATAAAATCCAGTTAAAACAAAGATTGTGGCCTCCAGCATATATGAACAATGGAAAGCTTCCTCACATTTATGGTTTGGGAACTAAAGTGATTCAATCAATAAGCAAGTAATGCAAAAGAATGAATGGTATGGTAATTGTACAAATGAAAAGTTTCCTAAACATGCTATGTTATAGAAAGTGATAAATGAGTACCTTGAATGATACGACTTCAAAAATAATATCCTACCATACATCCGCAAGTTGAAACACTCAAGCTTTGGAAAATCACCTCAAAAATCTTCGAATTACCGACAAAATTCGAGTACAAACAACCAACAAAAGAATTAGAAAAATAAAACTAATATATACTATTAATTAGCCTTGGTGATAGTGGGAAAAAGGAGTGAACCAAGTGGAATGGGAATCCCACTGGTACAAAGCAAGAAAACAAAATTTTACTGTCATCGCTTAGCGGAGCTAGGCTCGCTTAGCGATGACAGAAAAAACCAGAAAAATCAGAACAGAACAGCTGTTCCAATTTTCCTCCACTTCACCTAAATACCTCATAAACAGAAATATAAACAACATTTACAACCGTTGGGGTGCCTCCCAACAAGCGCTTGTTTTACGTCGTTAGCTCGACGCCTTTATTGTTTCGGTGTTTGGAAAGTAGCTTCCTTCCGTCATGCCATGGTGACGTCTCACCGCACAAGCCTAAGAAAGTGTCCTAACCAACCACTCAACAAACGTTACGGGTACAATATATACAACAATTATACAAACATAAAAGAAAACACACATATACAAATATGTACACAAACAAACACATATATACAAGTATGGAACAAATACACTATTATCATACAAAAAGGAAAAATTGGTGAATATAAACAAGTAAACATGTACAAGTAAGTATATATGCAAGTGAGATTATACAAGTAAGATTATACAAGTAAGCATATACAATATATACGTTATATACAAAGCTCAAAACCACGAAAACTATTGCGATGCAATCAAAACCATCCCCGGCAACGGCGCCATTTTGTTGAATGCAGCATAGGGCAAGCAACAAAAGAAAGATTTGGAAATATTGATCCGGGAATTATCGTCCACAGAGATGGAAGATGCCATTCAACAGTTTCTACGGTTTTGAGCTCGGGATTGAATGAACAAAAATTAAACAAAGATATGGACAGGAAAGAATAAACACATTCTTAGAAGAGAAATAACTTATCAGGAATGTAAATATATTCACTCTTCACAAACATACACTTACCAACCCGTTATACTCAACCTACAATACTCATCTATGTCATCACGTATCTCTCACATAAGCGTCCATCTCTGGAGCACAAACGAGATAATCTCACAACTAAGGTTATCTCTAACGCGAAGTCACGAGAACATCCGTATTCTCGCGTCGGCGATCTCTCGCGCGCCGCTCAAACACGAAAGCATTAAGAACAGATACAATCGGTGAATGCTAGCTCTAAATCTATCTCTAGAGTTCAGAACCAACAGATTATCATCCTAGATAAAGATTCAAGCAGTTTATCTCTAAAGCAACTCAAATCCCCAGCATAGAGCAAAAATCCAGGATAACAATCAACATAGATTTGTAAAGAAAGTTAAATATAACTTTATAATCGGTAAATCGGTAAATATACATAAGATTCAAGTACATATACAAACAAACCCAACACAAAAGAAATACACAAAGAATAGAGAAGATAAACCAAACATCTCGCGGGTTGTCAGCTCCGGTTGATGAGAAATCCACCTCCGATCTTCCAAGTGCATGACCCGGTGTTGTTTTCTAAGCTAATCCTAATCTAAGAATGAAAATGATGGAGTTGGAATCAAAAACTCTCCAAAACCATAACCCTAAAATGTTACAAATGAAGAAATATAAACACATTTTCTGCTACCGCCGCTCAGCGGCGCTGAGCTCGCTTAGCGGGCTACACGTATTCACAAAATATCTACAACAGTAAACAGGTCACCGCTTAGCGGCCAGAACCACCGCTTAGCGGCCATGGAAAATTGGCTCGCCCCTGGAAAGCGCGCTTACACGCCGCTCAGCGGCGCTCCCTGCACAAAACTTGCTTATTTGATCCAAAATCGCGCAATCGGAGCCGTGCCTTCGACACTTTATTCCTCGAGGCTCCAATAAGCATGAATACCTATAAAAACAAAGGAAAAACTATTAAATGGTATATAAAACATATGAAAACTAAATAATGTGAATATATACACAAAAGTGGGGATTTTATTACAAAAACGGAATGAATAGAATCGATAAGTGCCACAATTATATACTCAAAATAACAACATTTTTGCACTTATCAAACTCTCCCCAACTTAAAACTTTGTTTGTCCTCAAACAATGTCAAATAAATCAAAGAATCAAAAGCAATAAACCAAAGAATTGTGAATCAACAAGTTTTGAAAACCAAAAACAAATGTATGGTTCAATACAAAAACATATAAACAAAGTAAATACTTACCACTATACTACAACGACAACATGTAAATGAAACGAATCCTAAGTACAAAAAACATACAAAACATTCTAACACAATACATGCTCACATCATGAATCACACCTAGCAAAAATTCATCAATGGATGAAGAACACACAAAAGTGAAGGACTTTTAACACTCATCCAACAATCTTGCAAACAAAAGATTAAATTATGCATTCATCCAAAAATCACATTGAAGATACAAAAGCAAGAATCACAAGGACTTTTCAAGGTTGTAATGTGGCTTGGTTAACAAACAAGGGATATGTCCTAAGGCTAATCGAAACAAAAACTTGCCTAAACCTAAGGGAGTGATCAATCCACAAAGTTCCAAGCAACAAAATCTCGATTAAACTTCTTCCATAATCACAAGTTTCTCAAACCAATCACAATACTTATTAGCACAATTATTCGCTTCTCTTTTCTTTTTCTTTTTCAAAACTTTTTCTCTTTTTTTTTTTTTTTCTTTTCTTTTCTTTTCTTTTCACATTTTTTTTTCTTTCTTTTCAACCTCATAGCAACAACCAAATAAGTACATAATCATTTTTCTCCCCAACTTGAATTCAACCACACCATCATATGAATACTCCCTACTTTTTAAGGCAAGGTAAAAATTCATACAACAACATAAAGTTGAGGGTTCAAGAAAACAAAGAAACAATCATCCATGCAAAAATGAGAACTAAACACTCAATGATAAGCATTTAGCAAAAACAACATGGACATTGACAAAAAGGCTCAAAAGGGTTAACAAATGATCACACACTCACAAGGTGAATTGACTTTTTGGTTTTGGTAGTTGTGCTCAAAATGAAACAAAATGCCTTGATCCTTTTCATGCTTCCATAAAATCAACATAAACAAAAGATTAAGCATAATAAAATCCAGTTAAAACAAAGATTGTGGCCTCCAGCATATATGAACAATGGAAAGCTTCCTCACATTTATGGTTTGGGAACTAAAGTGATTCAATCAATAAGCAAGTAATGCAAAAGAATGAATGGTATGGTAATTGTACAAATGAAAAGTTTCCTAAACATGCTATGTTATAGAAAGCGATAAATGAGTACCTTGAATGATACGACTTCAAAAATAATATCCTACCATACATCCGCAAGTTGAAACACTCAAGCTTTGGAAAATCACCTCAAAAATCTTCGAATTACCGACAAAATTCGAGTACAAACAACCAACAAAAGAATTAGAAAAATAAAACTAATATATACTATTAATTAGCCTTGGTGATAGTGGGAAAAAGGAGTGAACCAAGTGGAATGGGAATCCCACTGGTACAAAGCAAGAAAACAAAATTTTACTGTCATCGCTTAGCGGAGCTAGGCTCGCTTAGCGATGACAGAAAAAACCAGAAAAATCAGAACAGAACAGCTGTTCCAATTTTCCTCCACTTCACCTAAATACCTCATAAACAGAAATATAAACAAAATTTACAACCGTTGGGGTGCCTCCCAACAAGCGCTTGTTTTACGTCGTTAGCTCGACGCCTTTATTGTTTCGGTGTTTGGAAAGTAGCTTCCTTCCGTCATGCCATGGTGACGTCTCACCGCACAAGCATAAGAAAGTGTCCTAACCAACCACTCAACAAACGTTACGGGTACAATATATACAACAATTATACAAACATAAAAGAAAACACACATATACAAATATGTACACAAAGAAACACATATATACAAGTATGGAACAAATACACTATTATCATACAAAAAGGAAAAATTGGTGAATATAAACAAGTAAACATGTACAAGTAAGTATATATGCAAGTGAGATTATACAAGTAAGATTATACAAGTAAGCATATACAATATATACGTTATATACAAAGCTCAAAACCACGAAAACTATTGCGATGCAATCAAAACCATCCCCGGCAACGGCGCCATTTTGTTGAATGCAGCATAGGGCAAGCAACAAAAGAAAGATTTGGAAATATTGATCCGGGAATTATCGTCCACAGAGATGGAAGATGCCATTCAACAGTTTCTACGGTTTTGAGCTCGGGATTGATTGAACAAAAATTAAACAAAGATATGGACAGGAAAGAATAAACACATTCTTAGAAGAGAAATAACTTATCAGGAATGTAAATATATTCACTCTTCACAAACATACACTTTCCAACCCGTTATACTCAACCTACAATACTCATCTATGTCATCACGTATCTCTCACATAAGCGTCCATCTCTGGAGCACAAACGAGATAATCTCACAACTAAGGTTATCTCTAACGCGAAGTCACGAGAACATCCGTATTCTCGCGTCGGCGATCTCTCGCGCGCCGCTCAAACACGAAAGCATTAAGAACAGATACAATCGGTGAATGCTAGCTCTAAATCTATCTCTAGAGTTCAGAACCAACAGATTATCATCCTAGATAAAGATTCAAGCAGTTTATCTCTAAAGCAACTCAAATCCCCAGCATAGAGCAAAAATCCAGGATAACAATCAACATAGATTTGTAAAGAAAGTTAAATATAACTTTATAATCGGTAAATCGGTAAATATACATAAGATTCAAGTACATATACAAACAAACCCAACACAAAAGAAATACACAAAGAATAGAGAAGATAAACCAAACATCTCGCGGGTTGTCAGCTCCGGTTGATGAGAAATCCACCTCCGATCTTCCAAGTGCATGACCCGGTGTTGTTTTCTAAGCTAATCCTAATCTAAGAATGAAAATGATGGAGTTGGAATCAAAAACTCTCCAAAACCATAACCCTAAAATGTTACAAATGAAGAAATATAAACACATTTTCTGCTACCGCCGCTCAGCGGCGCTGAGCTCGCTTAGCGGGCTACACGTATTCACAAAATATCTACAACAGTAAACAGGTCACCGCTTAGCGGCCAGAACCACCGCTTAGCGGCCATGGAAAATTGGCTCGCCCCTGGAAAGCGCGCTTACACGCCGCTCAGCGGCGCTCCCTGCACAAAACTTGCTTATTTGATCCAAAATCGCGCAATCGGAGCCGTGCCTTCGACACTTTATTCCTCGAGGCTCCAATAAGCATGAATACCTATAAAAACAAAGGAAAAACTATTAAATGGTATATAAAACATATGAAAACTAAATAATGTGAATATATACACAAAAGTGGGGATTTTATTACAAAAACGGAATGAATAGAATCGATAAGTGCCACAATTATATACTCAAAATAACAACATTTTTGCACTTATCAATTCTATTGTGACTGACTACTATTGACCTTTGGTGCATGCATGTTTGATCGTGTGAATGTCTGTATGGGAGCATTGCGTTTTTGTTTTGATTGTGTAGTAACCACATTACTTTTATGCTACTTCTGCTGCTGTTGTTGTTTGCTCTGAATGTTCTTTTTGTGGTATACTTATGTTGCTTAGTTTGAGTTATTGTTTTTGGAATTTTATTTATGCACTTCTTGTAAGTTTTGCAAGAGTTAATTTTGTCAAAATTTTCCAAAGGGGAAGATTAAATTTTTATGTGATTGGCTGCATTATAAAAAATAACATGGATTGTATAATAAGTTTTGGTGAAGAAAGGATACATGTGGTACAAGATGTTTCAGGATGTGTGCAACATCTGACCTTTGTTAGCAGTGCAATCTTAGAGCGTATTTGAACTTGATTTTGGAATATGTGCAACGTGATTTGTTGTTATCTTTCAACAATGTGTGATTTAGATTTGTTTGGCAAATTGAATAGGATGAAATCAATTTAAATGGAGATTAAAATTTGAATTAAAAACCAAATAAAAAATCTGGACAAGATCAAAGCCTAGATTGCATTGTTATTTAAGTATACTCAAATCTAACTTTTGAAGATATGCAAGTATTGAAGAATCTTTGTGTTAGAGTTTTTATTTTGAGTCTTTTTCTTATTTTATTGTTTGTGCACCACTCTAGCGCTTGCATTCATGTCTAAAGGCATAAAGTTTGGTTTATTAATTGAGTTGTAATTTAACATTTGATATTATGTTCATTAAGTTGATCACAATGGTTAGTTATTGAGAGAAAGTGAGGGAGTTCTAATATTTAGGGGGTGTCCTAAATAGAAATACACTAGGGTTAGAATTAAGAAGAAAGACATTGAATATGGGGTTGTTCATCTGAGACATTTTATACTGATTCTATTGAAGAGTGAATTTCCTTTTATGGGTTGGAAGCCCCCCAGACGTAGGTGAGGTTGACCGAAGTGGGTTACTAATCCTCTTGTTTTATTTATTGTTTTATGATTGTTCATCTTGTTTTTTTATTATTTTTCAAATTCTTCTTTAAGATGTTGAACACATTGGCTCAGACATCTGGTCTAACATATGTTCCCCAAAGAACGTAATTTTAAATGTTGCTATGATTGAAGAATTTCTTGCATGAGCATGATTTTGTTTAAGAGAAATATGTGTTATTTGTTGATAGTCAAAACTCTATTCATCTTGGTAAGAATTTTACTTTTTATAGTAGGTCGAAACACATTGATGTGAGGTATCATTAGATACTGATGTTTTGGATGTTTAGTTAAAGTTTAAATTGATGATAATTCTTCTGATATGATGACAAAGGCTACCAAAAGAGGAGTTTGAAACTTGTTGTGATATCGCTTGTTAAGCGACTATCGCCACATAGTGATACACTTTCAATGTTCACATCGTCAAGACAAGATTTGAGTAAAGACATATCGTGTTTGCAATGCACCATGTTTTTTCTTGTTTTTATTATCTTCTCATTCTCAAATAGTAAACTTTTGTGCTTTGTTTTTTTGCTAGGTTATTAACACTACTCGTGCATTATTTTAATACTCTTTAGTAATTTCATTTGATCAAAGTGAATCTATTTCTTTTGTCTTGAGACACATAATTTTTAACCTTAGTTTTTTCACGTTAAAGATTTAATTTTTTTATTCGCTTCCAATTTTAGGGTTGACAATGAACCAAACTAACTAAAAAATAGTTCAAAATTTGATTCGAAATTCGATTCGAAAATTAAATCGTTGAACTAAGTTCAGGAACCAAATGAGCTGAATATGAGCTAAAAACTAAGTTCGTTAAATAATTGAGCTGAACTTGAACTATACATAATTTGACTTGTTAGGTTCATGAGTCAATTTGATTATATATGAGAAAAATTATATTGTCTTTAAGAGTAGGTTTAAAGATTTGATCTAAATTTTAGTATCATATTTTCTTTTAATCTAACGGTTTTAATGGATAATTTATATTCTCAATTGAACAAAATATTTCTGCAAATAATTATACAAATAAAAATAAAATTAACATCGAATAAATCTCAATCTTATAACTTTTATTTTATTTTTATATTTAAAAATATTAATTTAAAATGTCAATATATATATATATATACTTTAAAAAATTACTTTTTAGTCTGTGAGATAAGCGAGTTGAACTTAAAAAGATAACAATTCGAGTTTGAGCTCAAAAAAAAATTCGGGATGAACTCAAACTCGAATTCGTCTAATTTTTAACGAGTTGAATTTGAGCTAGAAAAAAATTTCGTCATGAACTCGAACTCGACCAATTTTTTAACGAGTCGAACTGAGTTGAGGCAAGTTTGACTCGACTCAATACAACCTACTTTCAATTATTATATCAATAAACATATATCTCAAATATTTTTGTAATTTTAGAATTTTATATCCATGGAGTGTTGTTTGTTATTGTAGTGTATTAATTCAAATTATTTATATCCATAAAAAAAGTCTACATTTATTCAAATAACATAGCAAGAATATTGTTTTAAAAAATAGAAATTCCTTCTGTATAACTTAACAACAGTTAGGCTTAAATAAACTTTTAGGTTATGTTTGGGAGTTTGAAGGAAAATTTTAAAAAATAGAAAAGATTGAGGGAAAATAATAGAAAGATTTTAGTTTAGAGGGTTTTGGAGGATTTAATTTTCTTCATAACATCAAAAATCCCTTAATTTAGAGAACATAAAAATTTGTATTAAAAGAGAGTTTTTGAAGACTTAAACAAAATGTTCAAACATAATTGTTATTGTTATAGTATTTTAAAAAGTAAATACACATTCTTGTTATAGGCTTGGGTGGTTAGCTTTTCACAAGTGGCAAGAGTGGTGGTTGGCTCAAAGTTCTCCGGAGGGAGGGGCTGCCCTCCCACCCTCACTTTCTTGGATTCCCCCCCTTCCGGTTGGTTCAAGTGCAATGTTGATGCGGGTTTTAATCGCCATCAAAGAACTACTAATAGAGGTTGGTGTATCCGGGATAATTTGGGGAATTTTGTTCATGCGGGTGTTGCTTGGGATGTCGGTTTGTTTTCTATCCTAGAAGCGGAAGCGTTGGCGTTAAAGGTGTTAGAACAAGATTTGTTCTGATCAATTATCTTAGTTTTGATGATAACAATAATATGAATTTTGCTTAAGATAATATGGTACTCTAATCCAATGCAATTTCCTTTTCAGGAAATATATAAAGAGTATGTGTTACGACCGGCTTTAAATTTTAAGCTTTTTAAACTTAAACTACAGAGTCGCCACCTATATTTATTCTATCCTAAGGATAAGGGAAAATATGGGATAAAACCTAATTAAGAGTTTTCTAGGTAAGTCGAGAAATTAGGATTTAGGGAAGGTGTTAGGCACCCTAAATCCTTCCTTAAGGTTTATAGAGTCTCTTGGGTAAGGTTTATGGTAAATAGTTTGTGGTTAAAAATTATATCGTAGGTTAGAGAATAAAATCTCAAACCTACTTAATTTTAGGGAACGGGGACTCGTTTCGGTTGTCCGAATGCCTACGTACCTCCTTAATGGAGGATCAGAGTCAACGTAGTTCGTATGGTTTGTTGGTGTTTTTTATGGGATTGTACACCATTATTTTGTATGTTGAAGTGTGTTTTAGTGAGTTCACGTAGTTCGCAATTCGTAGTTATCGTAGTTCGCAGTTATAGGTAGAAATAATATTGTGTACAATCCCTATTTTTTGTATTTTTGTGTATTGAATAAATTGTGTTAAATAAAAGAGTTTTAATTGAATTAGAATAATTATATTTTAAATTTTAATTAACGGTTTGTTATTTGATTGATACGATATAGAAAATCGACCAATTCGAAAATAGGAGGTAATAGATATTCATCCCATTATTTATCCGTTTAGATAGGAAAATTAGACAAGGATTATATATTTGTAAATTTACAAGATTGATATGATTTATATAATTATATTTACATGGTAAACTTTATTAATTAACAAGATGTAATTACAAATAAGAACATTTATTAAAATATAATACAATGAGTATTCAAATAAGCCAATACAAGTATATTTTTAAATATTAAATTAAGTAAATTTTAATTATTGATACTTAATTTTTAAATCATTTATTCAAAATAAATTGGAATATTTTAGTAATTAAACCAGGGGTGTTAATAGTTACAGACCAGGCCCAATAGATTCTAAGACCCGTTGGGCACCGTGTGGGCTAGCGCATGGTGCTATGATGATACTGCAGGATTTTAACCGTTAATCAAATCCTATGGCTCACAGAATTAAGATCTGGAACTTAGATTCAACATGTGACGATCAAATGGTATGCATGCACTCTTAAGCGAGGGAACACGAGAAGAATTACACACTGAATCAATGTTCATGTGTGAGACAAGTGGTCATCAAGGGGCCACATGTCATGAATCGGACGGCTGAGGGAGGATTACATTATCACTTTCCATTTTAATTTTCATTTCTATTACTCTTCTCTCTTTCTAACCTCTCTCTCGTTTCATGTTCATTTGTTTTTCAGAACAAGTAACAAAAAAACAAATCACTTTGTTCAAATCACACAACAATGATCAAAACCAACAAAGTAACATCAATTAGATTAAGCAAGAGGAAATTAAAAGGGAAATCGGGCTACCGCAATTTGTTACTGAGATGTCAAAGTGGCGACGGCGGCGGAAAGCTTAGTTGGTGGCGGAATCGCGATGGTGAAGGGGTCGTCGGAGTGACGTAGTGATGACGTCCCCGAACGATTTTGCATGAACTCCTCTTCTACTCCTTTCTTTTCTCCATTCTTTCTCTCTATTTTTTCGGTCCCCTGGTATTAGTTTTAGGGTTTGATTTTATAGTGTTAGGAGTTAAACGAATTAGGCAATTTGTTTTTAAGAGTCTTGATTCGAATTGATTGGAGATTTGTTTCGTTTTTATTATTATTTTTAATATGTTTTGATATTGACTCAAAATCTTTCTCGATTTAGAAATTTGGTTATAATTTTCGGATTCAATTTCGTTTAAAGCTTATTACCGTTTCGGATTCATAAAATTTTTCCTTTCTTGATTCGATATTTGTTCCAGAATATTCTTCTTGAGAAACATTAGGGTTTGATGTTGGTAGAGGGTGGCGGCCGCCGCTAGAGGTAGAAGAAGATGAACAGGGTTTTTTTTCAACCCTAGTTTGACTTGGTCAAAATTTTTAGATAATTAATTATTTAATTAACAAAAAATTTATTTAATAAAATTAATTAACCACCTAATAAAACATGACTTAGTTTTTTTTAAAAGCAATACCCTTTTTTTTTAATGATACGTTAATGACTTCTTAATAATTTTTTTTAAAAGTAATAAAAAAAAGCTGTTTTAATTTTAATCAATAATAGTTAGTGTAAACAACATTAATAATATTATTAATAATAGTTGGAGTATGAATAGTTAAAAAAGAAAATAATGGTATTGAAATATTGATAATTTCTATAATTATTAATTAAAAATAAATAAATATATAAAACCCATGTTGTACTAATCGAGTTAATCATATTTTATTTTTTATCACTCATAAAGCTATTTATAATAATAACCAATAATAATGTAAATAAATAATGACTTTTTAATAACTAAAAATAGTAGAATGATTATTGATGTATATATTTTTTCAAAAATTAGTAAATACTTGTTTTTTAATATTTTGCTTGGATTGTGTCTTTTTCGAAAATTGCTATCATCAGTTAGATTAATTGTTACTATTATTAGTTATACTAGTTAATTATACTATTATTAGTTATTAAAATATCATTAGCTATTTAAACTATTATTAAATTATTATCTAATTTGATAGACACCCTTTTAGAAATAAAAATCATGTAGACTTGTAACATGCTCTAATTAATAATTGGATGTAAAAAGATGGGTCAAATTTTGGGGTATGACAGCTGCCCCTATTTAATTATTCTTCGATTGAAGGATGCGAGAGTGCGCAGTTCTCGTACGTTGAGATCGAAGGGTAATTAAATAATGGAAGACCCCAAAATTTAACCAGTAAATAGGCATAGATGACGCGGTTAACTTATCCATACCAAGGTTTGTGAATTGACATATCCGTTTTGCTATAAGATTGACACTCATAACCACGAGATATGTTTGTCACATGTTTCGCTCCTTCATACTGACTTATGAGGTAAGGAGTACTAATGTCGACCCTATATTTATAATAGAGCCGAGAATGTTCAATGATGATTATGCATTCTTACCGCGACCTAGGGGGCAAGGAACGCGGTTCTGAACTCTGTTTGAGATCCGTCCAATATAGTTGGGGAAACATGAAGAATTAACTTGCTAAAGCCTAGAGACTGACATAGCAAGTGCTCGATGATGCGTGTGTTTAGTTTCGTGCTGTGTATGTTTTGTTTTAACTTGTTTAACCTGTGAATAGGTTTTAACCTGTGAATAGGCGCTCTAACCTGTGAATAGGCGTTTTTACCTATGAATAGGTGCCTTTGGCCTGTGAATAGGCGTTTTTACCTGTGAATAGGTGCCTTTGGCCTGTGAATAGGCGCTTAGCCTGTGAATAGGCGTTTTACCTGTGAATAGGTGCTTTTGGCCTGTGAATAGGCGCTTAGCCTGTGAACAGGCGTTTTACCTGTGAATAGGAGCTTTTGGCCTGTGAATAGGCGCTTAGCCTGTGAATAGGCGTTTTACCTGTGAATAGGTGTTTTTACCTGTGGATAGGTATCTTTGGCATGTGGATATGCACTTAGCATGGGGATAGGCGTTCTTGACTTGTGAATAGGTGCTTTTACCTGTGGATAGGTATCTTTGGCCTGTGGATAGGCGCTTAGCCTGTGAATAGGCGTTCTTGACCTGTGAATAGGTGCTTGAACCAGATGAGAACTTGTTACTGAACGAGAATCAAACTTTGACGTAACAGTCAGACGGGAACTAACTACTAAACGAGAATTAGATTTGATGGTTTGCCAGGACGAGAACTGGACTTTGTAAGGATTTGCCAGGACGAGAACTGGACTTTGTAATGATTTTCCAGGACGAGAACTGGACTTTGTAAGGATTTGCCAGGACGAGAACTGGACTTTGTAATGATTTTCCAGAACGAGAACTGGACTTTGTAAGGATTTGCCAGGATGAGAACTGGACTTTGTAATGATTTGCCAGGACGAGAACTGGACTTTGTAAGGATTTACCAGGACGAGAACTGGACTTTGTAAGAATTTGCCAGGGCGAGAACTGGACTTTGTAATGATTTACCAGGACGAGAACTGGACTTTGTAAGGATTTTCCAGGACGAGAACTGGACTTTGTAATGATTTTCCAGGACGAGAACTGGACTTTGTAAGGATTTGCCAGGATGAGAACTGGACTTTGTAAGGATTTGCCAGGACGAGAACTGGACTTTGTAAGGATTTTCCAGGACGAGAATTGGACTTTGTAATGATTTGCCCATATACCACGGCTATGCTTATGCCGGCTTGGTAATGTTTATGTATGTGGATAATGCTTATGCTTATGTATATGTTGATTGATGTAACGAGTGGAGCAAACTAACGTCTTATATAAGACTACCTGAAAAGGTTTCTCGATTGGATATGAAAATTTGTCTTAAAGAATACTACCTTAGAAAGGATAAAATTTGTCTTAAAGAAGACCACCTAGAAAGGCTGAAAGATGTCTTAAAAAAGACTACCTAAAAAGGTTCTTGGAAAAGACGATGAATGTCTTAGAAAAGAATACCTAGAAAGGTTCTTAGAAAAAGAACGTCTTAAAGAAGACTACCTGAAGAGGTTCCTGGAAAGGATGACAATTCGTCTTAAAGAAGACTACCTGAAAAGGTTCCTAGAAAGGATCGTAAGATTTGTCTTAAAGAAGAGTACCTAAAAAAGGTGTGGTGTAATGTATCAACCAATGTATGTAATTGTATTTGTGTTTTGACGTATGTAATGTTTTAACCAATGTATGTAATGCGTGACTTGGGCATGGATATTGAAGTGTCGATAAAGATTTGGGCTCTACAAAGTTAGGTTTATGCTATATCAGATGAATGAAATGATATGTATGACTTGACGCAAGGGCGAAGTGCTTTGATGAATGCATGATTGAAGTATGTTTGAATGATGCCCCAATGATGGGTCGTGGATAACGAAGGCGTAGAGAGGTTACTAATGTAACAAGGTTGTTTGTCATACAATGGTTATGCTAGCATGATTTCTTGATACTCATTTTGAAGTCAAAGATCGCAGGCGTAGGAGAGAGATTCACTGGGGATTGTGAAGATATGAGGACAATTTTCCCCTTTGTGGTATGTCATGCCCCAATTTATCGGGTATTTGCAGAGATTTGTCTTGATATGAGCTTGGACGTAGTTTTGTCGTAGTATGCGCTTGAGATGGCTAGCCTCACTAATTTAAATTCACAACATGATGCCCCTTGATTAAACGACTCTTGGAATGATTTCAATCTAATGATCTATTTCGAATCAACTCCTTTTGATCAAGCCTCATAGTGATTGCCCCTGGGAAACTATGTTTTGAATCAATTCCTTTGGTCAAGCCTCGTAGTGATTTGCCCCAACATTTGAAAGATGTGCCCCTTAATCTGAAGGAAGTGCCCTTAGAGGGAACTTGAATTTTACCAGTGAACTTGATATGCACTACCCCAATATTTGATAGTTGAAAGGTTTGCCCTCAATCTCCAGTATATGGAGGGCTAACCATGTGTGATATCAATTCGATATGAATTGCCCCAATATTTGGATTTTTGAAAGATATGCCCCTGATTGTTATTGCTTCGAGATGTGACCCAAGTTGATTGAATCTTATGATGAATGCCCCTAGTCCATTGGATATTTTGATTATGCTCCACTATAATCATTGGGATTTTGCCCATGATTAGGAGAAACACTTAGATGTTTTCCCCTAGTTAGAAGCTTCTTGAAATGACTCACCAATGTCAAAATCTCCTTGATGCTAAGCATTGATTTGAAAGTAAAGTTGTACCCTTTAAAAAGTAATTCTTAGTTATGCACATGCCAGTTTTGAAATTGAAGTTCGTTATGAAATAGAAATGGATGATTAGAGATGGATATTTGCAGAAGCAAAGTTTTTAGCAATAAATTAACAAACATGGGAGTCAGTATAACACAAATTTTGCCGAGTATGCTTTCAAAGTTAACTTTGCTTCAATTAGGGCTTTTGAATGTTGTATCGTGGTCGTGGTTCGTGGTTTAAGAAACAAAGGATATATGGCTCAAACTTTATTTAGCCCACCCCATTCTCCTTGGTATTCTCCAATCCTTAGTTCGATTAATCCAAAAGGTGTATTTGATCTGCAAGAGAAATTTCGTAGTCGTGCAAATGGGGAGCGTAGATATGGTTCAAGCATTTGATGATAAGTTTTGATGACTCTTGAGGTGGCAATCACAAGATTACTCTCCAATTTCTTTTGATTTTAATCCCTAAATTTTGCATGGACCAATTCTTTTGAATTTCGGTCAATCGGGATGCTGCCCTAACTTTTGCCTAAGTCATGTTTATTTTATTTACTTTATGGAATTTTCCATTTGACTTAGCGGGCTTTTTTTTTTTTGAAATTGCTCTTTGGAAATTTCCCTATTGACTTTGAACAGTGTGACTGCCATGCTGATTTTGAGAGCTTCATCTTCGTGGTTTCATTGACTTTAGATGATGATTGTGAGATAATGGGTGTGCTTGAACCTTTGCATAGATGGGCTGATTCTCTTGAGATAAGAATGCATCATTGAATTAATCGAAGTCTACCCTGCCCCTGGTTAAAATTAAGGTTTATTTGAAAAATAGAAACAAACTCCAACTCCTGGCTCGAGGGGGTTGACTACGGATTAACTCCTTATTTCTCCACGTGTTTAGGAATTGAAACAATGCCTTACATCGTCAGCTAAGGTCTTAACATTGAAAGCATACGTCAGCCAAATTAGTTATTGTAATTCTTCATTCTCCCTCGAAGTTTATTAAAAGTGAAAATGGAAAGTTGATAATGGAAAAGTATTGATATTCATAGATACGAAAGAGTGAAACGAATGGATTTCATTCAAACCATGCATGATTATTTTATTAGAATTATTAATCGAAAGGTACAACGTTTATACCAAATAACATTGAGAGATCATAGAAATTACAATTTGAAATGATAAAACCTATTGATCCTAGGGACATTATCCTTTGTTGATCCAATGACTTTGTTTTACTTCTTAGTTCTTTGACTTGTAGAAGTAAATGGTGATCTTTGATTTTCCTTGGGCATACCAATTTTGTTGAGAAGGCAGTTGATCTCGATGCAGGGGAATCTCCAACGATAATTGAATTTAGGGCGTATGTGTAGGCGTAAGCATGTATCTTGTATAGTGAAGGGCAGACTTTTCTATTCGTAGGACCAAGCTAATTTGAATCTCCAATAGTTAATTTTCCTCTCTCCATATTTTAAGACCTTTCGAGTTTCTTCACGGGTCTTGGGAAATCAGCTAGCATAGCAAATGTTGGCACGGGCGATGGTGGAAATGCAAATGCAAATGTATGAATGTAAGACAATGTGTGGTACGAGGAATGAAACCAACATAGGCTAAGGATTATGCTAGATAGACGGAAATCCCTACAGGCTAGCGACTATGACACAACAAAAGAAATCCCTACATGCTAGGGAATGCGTAGAAGATAGCACCTGGTGATTGTTCAACAGACGCCAGATCCCATGGCCGTCGGGAGGCCATGTGACGTGCATTAACGAAGATGTCCTTCACGGGAAGAACAAGATCTTCAAAAGGAATCCCTATAGGCTAGGGATTGCAATAAACAAAGGAAACCTCTACAAGCTAGGGAATGCGTGGGAAAGAACACATGGTGACCGTTCAAGATGGTCACCAGATCTCATGAGTCGTTCTCTTCAAATATAATGGCCCTCAAAATAGATATCCGAGGGCGTAGATTCAAAGTCTAATGAACGGATGGATTGGATTGCCTATTGGCTTTAATAAATCCCATGGACGGCTCGCTTCAAATCTAATGGCCCTCAGAATAAATATCTGAGGGTGTGGATTCAAAGTCTAACGAACGAATGACTAGGTTTGAATATTGATTGAGGATACGCGGTATGCGAGCGCTCGGGGATCCATCAAGAGTCTCCTCATCACGTGGCCATCATGAGGCCACATGTTACGCATTCGAGGATGGAGGGACATCCACTTAAACCAAAATCTGAGAGGTCTTATAGACAATGTCAGATTAAAAGGGAATCCCTACAGGCTAGGGATCCAGGTTAAGCGAAATAATATCCTTATGAGTCTAAGGGATGATAATTGTGGGAGGTGATCCTATGTAGACTTAGATTTACCAAGTAATGCCCCTCTCGGGATGGCTTCCCGTGAAGGGTGGGATGATAAAATTACCTTAGTACGTAGGTTCATAAGTTCGTCCTACGTATCTTCTACCCTTCCCAAAGATGGTTTAATTCTAAAGGTCTCATGGTGCTCTTTCGTACCCTCTGAAACTTTTTGTTTCGTCGGATTTTTTTTGAAAGGGCTTTTTTGTCCATGAGGTTCGAATTTTAGGGGTAGGTTCCCAGAGAGATCAGCCAAATTCCGCATCCTACCCTCGACAAGGTCTAGCCTCGTCTAAGATATTTCTCGGAATTCAGCCCACTCTGAGTGGAATTGTCACTAAAGCTCGTAGGCGATGCAAGTCTCCTCTTACTTAGTGACAATTCCCACACTTAAGGTTTAACAAACACATATATGATAATTCCCCAATATTAAACAAGAATAAATATAAACATAGGCATGCAATTATATAACAAAATATAATAAATATATATATATTTTTGCCAAATAAAAAAAATAAACCATAAAATAAATAACCCCATAAACCCTAAAAACAAAAAGAGACATGCCCTAAACCTTAAGTGCTTCTCTGCTTTAAGGGTCCCCAGCAGAGTCGCCAGCTGTTACGACCGGCTTTAAATTTTAAGCTTTTTAAACTTAAACTACAGAGTCGCCACCTATATTTATTCTATCCTAAGGATAAGGGAAAATATGGGATAAAACCTAATTAAGAGTTTTCTAGGTAAGTCGAGAAATTAGGATTTAGGGAAGGTGTTAGGCACCCTAAATCCTTCCTTAAGGTTTATAGAGTCTCTTGGGTAAGGTTTATGGTAAATAGTTTGTGGTTAAAAATTATATCGTAGGTTAGAGAATAAAATCTCAAACCTACTTAATTTTAGGGAACGGGGACTCGTTTCGGTTGTCCGAATGCCTACGTACCTCCTTAATGGAGGATCAGAGTCAACGTAGTTCGTATGGTTTGTTGGTGTTTTTTATGGGATTGTACACCATTATTTTGTATGTTGAAGTGTGTTTTAGTGAGTTCACGTAGTTCGCAATTCGTAGTTATCGTAGTTCGCAGTTATAGGTAGAAATAATATTGTGTACAATCCCTATTTTTTGTATTTTTGTGTATTGAATAAATTGTGTTAAATAAAAGAGTTTTAATTGAATTAGAATAATTATATTTTAAATTTTAATTAACGGTTTGTTATTTGATTGATACGATATAGAAAATCGACCAATTCGAAAATAGGAGGTAATAGATATTCATCCCATTATTTATCCGTTTAGATAGGAAAATTAGACAAGGATTATATATTTGTAAATTTACAAGATTGATATGATTTATATAATTATATTTACATGGTAAACTTTATTAATTAACAAGATGTAATTACAAATAAGAACATTTATTAAAATATAATACAATGAGTATTCAAATAAGCCAATACAAGTATATTTTTAAATATTAAATTAAGTAAATTTTAATTATTGATACTTAATTTTTAAATCATTTATTCAAAATAAATTGGAATATTTTAGTAATTAAACCAGGGGTGTTAATAGTTACAGACCAGGCCCAATAGATTCTAAGACCCGTTGGGCACCGTGTGGGCTAGCGCATGGTGCTATGATGATACTGCAGGATTTTAACCGTTAATCAAATCCTATGGCTCACAGAATTAAGATCTGGAACTTAGATTCAACATGTGACGATCAAATGGTATGCATGCACTCTTAAGCGAGGGAACACGAGAAGAATTACACACTGAATCAATGTTCATGTGTGAGACAAGTGGTCATCAAGGGGCCACATGTCATGAATCGGACGGCTGAGGGAGGATTACATTATCACTTTCCATTTTAATTTTCATTTCTATTACTCTTCTCTCTTTCTAACCTCTCTCTCGTTTCATGTTCATTTGTTTTTCAGAACAAGTAACAAAAAAACAAATCACTTTGTTCAAATCACACAACAATGATCAAAACCAACAAAGTAACATCAATTAGATTAAGCAAGAGGAAATTAAAAGGGAAATCGGGCTACCGCAATTTGTTACTGAGATGTCGAAGTGGCGACGGCGGCGGAAAGCTTAGTTGGTGGCGGAATCGCGATGGTGAAGGGGTCGTCGGAGTGACGTAGTGATGACGTCCCCGAACGATTTTGCATGAACTCCTCTTCTACTCCTTTCTTTTCTCCATTCTTTCTCTCTATTTTTTCGGTCCCCTGGTATTAGTTTTAGGGTTTGATTTTATAGTGTTAGGAGTTAAACGAATTAGGCAATTTGTTTTTAAGAGTCTTGATTCGAATTGATTGGAGATTTGTTTCGTTTTTATTATTATTTTTAATATGTTTTGATATTGACTCAAAATCTTTCTCGATTTAGAAATTTGGTTATAATTTTCGGATTCAATTTCGTTTAAAGCTTATTACCGTTTCGGATTCATAAAATTTTTCCTTTCTTGATTCGATATTTGTTCCAGAATATTCTTCTTGAGAAACATTAGGGTTTGATGTTGGTAGAGGGTGGCGGCCGCCGCTAGAGGTAGAAGAAGATGAACAGGGTTTTTTTTCAACCCTAGTTTGACTTGGTCAAAATTTTTAGATAATTAATTATTTAATTAACAAAAAATTTATTTAATAAAATTAATTAACCACCTAATAAAACATGACTTAGTTTTTTTTAAAAGCAATACCCTTTTTTTTTAATGATACGTTAATGACTTCTTAATAATTTTTTTTAAAAGTAATAAAAAAAAGCTGTTTTAATTTTAATCAATAATAGTTAGTGTAAACAACATTAATAATATTATTAATAATAGTTGGAGTATGAATAGTTAAAAAAGAAAATAATGGTATTGAAATATTGATAATTTCTATAATTATTAATTAAAAATAAATAAATATATAAAACCCATGTTGTACTAATCGAGTTAATCATATTTTATTTTTTATCACTCATAAAGCTATTTATAATAATAACCAATAATAATGTAAATAAATAATGACTTTTTAATAACTAAAAATAGTAGAATGATTATTGATGTATATATTTTTTCAAAAATTAGTAAATACTTGTTTTTTAATATTTTGCTTGGATTGTGTCTTTTTCGAAAATTGCTATCATCAGTTAGATTAATTGTTACTATTATTAGTTATACTAGTTAATTATACTATTATTAGTTATTAAAATATCATTAGCTATTTAAACTATTATTAAATTATTATCTAATTTGATAGACACCCTTTTAGAAATAAAAATCATGTAGACTTGTAACATGCTCTAATTAATAATTGGATGTAAAAAGATGGGTCAAATTTTGGGGTATGACAGTATGCATAATTCAGCGCTCAGAAGCTTTGACTCAGAAGGTTCAGCATGCAACATCAGAACATGGTCTGGCAAGACATCAGAAGATGGTCGAAGCAGAATCAGAACATGGGTCTATGGAAGCATCAGAAGAACATGAGATCAGAAGCACTGAAGTTCTGATGGTATCACGCTCAGAAGCACTTCAAGGTCAGAAGATCAGAAGATGCTATGCACCAAGCTGTTTGACTCTGATGATATTCAAACGTTGTATTTACAAACATCAGATCAGAAGAAAGTACAAGTGGCAGGCTACGCTGACTGACAAAAGGAACGTTAGAAGCTATTAAAGGCAACGTCAGTAGACACAGCGTGAACAAGGCTCGAGGTAGTTGACAAAAGCGTATAACATTAAATGCGATGCTGTACGGAACACGCAAAGCATTAAATGCACTCAACGGTCATCTTCTCAAACGCCTATATATATGAAGTTCTGATGAGAAGCAAGGTTAACGATTCTGGAACAAAACAACTCATATTAACTTGCTGAAACTCTGTTCAAATCAAAACTCAGAATCTTCATCTTCATCAAAGCTCACTACATTGCTGTTGTAATATATTAGTGAGATTAAGCTTAAACGTTAAGAGAAATATCACAGTTTGTGATTATCGCTTTTAAGAAGCATTTGTAATACTCTTAGAAAGATTACATTAAGTTGTAAGTAACTAGAGTGATCGTGTTGATCAGAATACTCTAGGAAGTCTTAGCTTGTGTCTAAGCAGTTGTAATTAGAGTGATCACGTGGTGGTCAGGATACTCTAATAAAGTCTTAGCTTGTGTCTAAGCAGTTGTTCCTGGAGTGATCAGGTTGTGATCAGGATACTCTAGAAGACTTAGTTGCGGACTAAGTGGAAAACCATTGTAATCCGTGCGATTAGTGGATTAAATCCTCAGTTAAGGTAAATCATCTCTGCGGGGGTGGACTGGAGTAGTTTAGTTAACAACGAACCAGGATAAAAATAACTGTGCAATTTATTTTTATCTGTCAACTTTTTAAAGCTACACTTATTCAAACCCCCCCTTTCTAAGTGTTTTTCTATCCTTCAATTGGCATCAGAGCGCCGGTTCTAAGGTGCAAGCACTTAATCGTGTTTAGAAAAGATTCAGGAAGAGAAAAACGCTTCAGTTAAAAGATGGCTGGTGAATCTCAAGCAAATCCAACTCCATCTACATCTGGCTCTGCTGAGCAATACAACGGTAACAATGGTTATACTAGACCACCAGTATTTGATGGTGAAAACTTTGAATACTGGAAAGATAAATTGGAAAGTTACTTTCTTGGTCTAGATGGTGATCTATGGGATCTTCTGATGGATGGTTACAAACATCCAGTAAATGCCAGAGGCGTAAAGCTGACAAGGCAAGAAATGAGCGATGATCAGAAGAAGCTTTTCAGGAATCATCATAAATGCAGAACTGTTTTGCTGAATGCTATCTCTCATGCTGAGTATGAGAAGATATCTAACAGGGAAACAACCTATGACATATATGAGTCCTTGAAAATGACTCATGAAGGAAATGCTCAAGTCAAGGAGACTAAAGCTCTTGCTTTAATCCAGAAGTATGAAGCCTTCAAGATGGAGGATGATGAAGACATTGAAAAGATGTTTTCAAGATTTCAAACTCTTACTGTTGGATTGAGAGTTCTTGACAAGGGATACACCAAGGCTGATCACGTAAAGAAGATCATCAGAAGCTTACCCAGAAGATGGGGTCCTATGGTGACTGCATTCAAGATTGCAAAGAATCTGAATGAAGTTTCTCTGGAAGAGCTCATCAGTGCCTTGAGAAGTCATGAAATAGAGCTGGACGCAAATGAGCCTCAAAAGAAAGGTAAGTCTATTGCATTAAAATCCAATATCAAGAAATGCACTAACGCTTTTCAGGCTAGAGAAGAAGATCCTGAAGAATCAGAATCTGAAGAAGAAGATGAACTGTCTTTGATCTCCAGAAGGCTAAATCAACTCTGGAAGACCAAGCAAAGGAAGTTCAGAGGCTTCAGAAGTTCAAAGAAATTTGAACGTGGAGAATCTTCTGATGACAGAAGATTTGACAAGAAGAAGGTCATGTGCTATGAATGCAATGAGCCTGGACACTTCAAGAGTGAATGTCCAAATCTTCAGAAGGAACATCCCAAAAAGAAGTTTCATAAGAAGAAAGGTCTTATGGCAACCTGGGATGAATCAGAAGATGATTCAGACTCTGAAGATGAGCAGGCTAACTGTGCGCTGATGGCGACAGAAGATGACGGATCAGAATCTACATCAGAATCAGATTCTGAAGAGGTATTTTCTGAACTATCTAGAAAAGAGTTAGTTTCCAGTCTAACAGAACTTCTGGAACTCAAAGCTCATCTTAGTATCAAATACAAAAAGCTGAAGAAGCAATTTGAATTTGAAACTAAGAAGCTGGAATTGGAAAATTCTGAACTGAAGGAAAAAGTTTTAAATTTATCCAAAAACAGTGGATCTCCTTCTGAAACAGAAAAAGCCATTCCTAGCATGAATCATATTCTGAAAGAATATGACTTGAGCTTCAGAAATTTTTTATCAAGAAGCATAGGCAGAAGTCAACTTGCTTCTATGATATATGCTGTGTCTGGAAATAATAGAGTAGGCATTGGTTATGAGGGTGAAACCCCATACAAACTTGAACCTGTTGATGAGATGAAAATCACATACAAGCCATTGTATGATGAGTTCAAGTATGGCCACTCACATGATATTAGGCACACATCACATGCACAGAAGTTTGACACCGTTACACACACTAAGAAGCATGTGACACAACCTAGGAAATATCATGAAACTCGCATTAAAAATTATCATGCTGTTCCTCCTATTGCTTACAATGTTAAACCCAAGTTCAATCAGAACTTGAGAAAAACTAACAAGAAAGGACCCAAGAAAATGTGGGTACCTAAGGATAAGATTATTCCTATTGCAGATATCCTTGGCTGCAAAAAGGACAAAGCACAACATGTCATGGTACCTGGACTCTGGATGCTCACGACACATGACAGGAAGAAGGTCTATGTTCCAAGACCTGGTGCTTAAGTCTGGAGGAGAAGTCAAGTTTGGAGGAGATCAGAAGGGCAAGATAATTGGCTCTGGAACTATAAAGTCTGGTAACTCTCCTTCCATTTCTAATGTACTTCTTGTAGAAGGATTAACACATAACCTCCTATCTATCAATCAATTGAGTGACAATGGTTATGATATAATCTTTAATCAAGAGTCTTGCAAGGCTGTAAATCAGAAGGATGGCTCAATCCTATTTACAGGCAAGAGGAAGAACAACATTTATAAGACAGATCTGCAAGATCTTATGAGTCAGAAGGTGACTTGTCTTATGTCTGTTTCTGAAGAGCAGTGGGTCTGGCACAGAAGATTAGGTCATGCTAGTTTGAGAAAGATTTCTCAGATTAACAAACTGGATCTGGTCAGAGGACTCCCTAATCTGAAGTTCAAATCAGATGCTCTTTGTGAAGCATGTCAGAAGGGCAAGTTCTCCAAACCTGCATTCAAGTCCAAGAATGTTGTTTCTACCTCAAGGCCATTAGAACTCTTGCACATTGATCTGTTTGGCCCTGTCAAAACAGCATCTGTCAGAGGGAAGAAATATGGATTAGTCATCGTAGATGATTATAGCCGCTGGACTTGGGTAAAATTCTTGAAACACAAGGATGAGACTCATTCAGTGTTCTTTGATTTCTGCATTCAGATTCAATCTGAAAAAGAGTATAAAATCATAAAGGTTAGAAGTGATCATGGTGGTGAATTTGAGAATAGATCCTTTGAAGAATTCTTCAAAGAAAATGGTATTGCCCATGATTTCTCTTGTCCTAGAACTCCACAGCAAAATGGAGTTGTAGAACGAAAGAATAGGACTCTGCAAGAAATGGCCATAACCATGATCAATGAAACCAATATGGCTAATGTAATACGGTGAACTGACTTTTTATCGATCGAAATGTCGCGGTAAGCAAGAGTCGCCACCGACTTTTATTTTATCCAAATTAAATCGGAAAGGCTAAAAGAACAGGAAAAACCTTTTAAATAAAATAGGGTTCGGGGGGTAATTATGCAAAGGGAAGGTGTAAGGCACCCTTTGCATCCATGGTTTTCCATGGGCTCTTAATTGCTTTGCTCGTTTTGAAACCAAAAGTTTAGAAATGTATAGAAGATGAAGAAACAAGGACTTTAGCTCGTAAATGAGCGTAGCCTTGAAAGTGTTTAGAAAATAGTAGAAAGATGTTTTTAAACCAGAGCATGCAATTAAGGGCTAATTACCTGGTTAGATGAAAAATGTTCTTTTAGCCTTTCAGAGTAAAAGGATCTATCCTTGCCATAAGAGGGCAGGAAGCCTTTCATTTGGAGGTTGAAGGGTCATTGAAGCATCCTTTGCCATAAGACTGTCCCATGCCATAGGAGGGCAGGTAGTCTAAGGCAAGGATCAGAATAAGCCATTTTTCGTTAGGCAACCAGAAGATACCTCAGCCTTATTCGTGGGCAACTTTCGAGGGTCGAGGTCATGTTAGTGTATCGAAGGCAGCATCATTTTTAGGGTCTCATGACCTTTTATCGAGGCAACATGGCTGAGGTATCCTCATATTCGAGGGACTGGCTATTCTGCAAAAAACACAAAGCAACAAGGCAACAGGCAACAGGCAACAAGGCAACAGAGAGGGTTACCCAAAAGCGTGCGTGTGTGCACCAATCACGTGATTATATTCAATTATATTATCTTGTAAATTTACGTGATGCTAATTCAATTTAATGGTTGTCACTCCCTATATTACTAACGACGCAGTTTAACAAAAATAATTAACAAATATGGGGGAGGGAAATTGTAACCAGCGGATCCCTTAATAGGGTTTGACACAAGTAATAATTAAACAGAAAAATAAAAGGTTAGGGTTTAGGGTTACCAAACTCGTGGCTTTGGCAATTTGACAAACCCTGGAAAAGGAAAACAAAATAGGGTGAGTGCATTTATCGGTTCGAAGGCGAACACAGTCAACCCTAAAAATAAGGATATAATGTATTTAAAATAAAATAAACAAAAGTACTTAGCTTGATTTGATCTGATATGGTTAGCGGGAAGCCTCGGGGTTAACCCTGAAAAGGCAAAGGCAGAAGAAAAATGAAGGCGGGGCAAACCCTAGATTTAAAGGAGACCAAATAGGCTTTTAAAATAAAATAAATTAAATACTTAGCTTTGATTGGAAGGTTGACAATCGAGGGTTGTCTGAAGCATTGACTCTGACCCTCTGAGGATTGATAGAAAAATAATAGGAAGCAGTGAGTGTATGGCTAATTCAATGGCAATTAAATTTAACCCTAATGTGACAAAAAAGAACAAGATAAAATAAAATGATTATTTAAAATAAATATGAAGTAGGACTTAGCTTTTGGCTTGACGTGGCGCATAGTCGGAGTATATTGGAAAACCAACCCTGAAAAGGCACAGAAACAAGAGTATTCAGTGTATGGAATGTTCGTCGTAAACCCTGATTAGGGTATGATTTAAATAAGAAAATATAAATGATTTAATTAATTAATGGTCTCGCGACCTAATTAATTAAATCAGGACAAGAAAATAAAATCGAATGCGAAAGTAATTTTTATGAATTTTTTAAAGTTATAATAGAATAAATATGAATTTTTGAAGTTTTTTAATAATGAAATCAAATTAAATAATATTGATATAAATAATATGTATATTAAATATTATATAATATAAATAAACAATAAGTATAAATTTATTCATAAATTTTTTATATAATTTATAACATAAAACACATTTTTTATTTGATGAAAAAGAAAAGAAAAAAAAAATATATATATATATATATATATATATATTAAAATAGAATGAAAGAATTATGTAATTAAAATAAAGGGAATTAAAAAACTCAGCTGCTGATCGTGTGCGGCGCAGGCGTGTGGGTCCATGGTGGTCCTGCAAACTGGTGGGTGTTGGATCTATCCTTGTCATCCTCCAAGAGTCTTGATACGAGGTGCACCATACAGCTTCGTGGAGCAACGCGCACATGATTCGTGAGTGAGAGTTAACATTGGAAATAAACGGAAAAAAACAATTGTCTGAGGCAGGGATCGAACAGCCCTCCTCACGCTCGTGATGATTACAGGCGTGTCTCTCTCCACTGAGGCACTTCTCGCACGCTGTTACAGCTTCAACTTACAAACAAAATAAGCAAATCAAGATTTCAAAACTGAAACACACGCGCGCCAAGACTGCGCATCATCTTCTTCGTTCCACCGATAACCATGGCTGGTTCTGCAACCTTGATCATCCCTGCAAAATAATCACTAAAAACACACAACAAAAACCCAGATCGATTATAAACAACCCTGCGGATTCAATGGACACCTTAATTCGGCCTAAGATCGCATCTAATAACGACCCCCAAATCGTAAGGTCGAAAACCTAGCCATGGCAAATTCCCAAATACGCGACGGGAATCGAATTAAAGCAATCAGAGAGTGTCGTAACATCATTCTAACCATGAATATATGCTTAAATCACATTAAAAACGCATGTAGGTATGAATTCAAGCTCAAAATTATTTCAAAGCAAACCGTGAGTAATGTGGTGATGAAACTCGATGCTGCAGCGTCTGTATCACTTGGAATCGCTTCTGAATGATCCCAGGATTATGTTTTATCCTTTAATTTGGCTTGAGAAAGCCTGCAGCATCCAAACCGTAATTGAATTCCCCTTGGTTTTTTGAAGTCTTTTAACGGTCCTCTGCGGCATAAAAGAATCCTCTCCTTCCTCTGATCAGGCTCAGCATATATATGGGGTGTTTTTAGGTCAACATACTTGTAAAGAATCCCACCAAATCTTACTCATTGATGATGAAAATATTGTTAGAAACTTGATTGAACTTGATTATGGATTTTTCTAAAATTTGATCAATTTCAAAAATTTTTTTTATCCAAATCTTCTATGCACGAATTTGGACTGATTAAGGAGCATAATTGATGATTGGATTTGATTGGAATGCTCACTCTAATCAAATCTTTGCTAATTATTTTATTTATTTAGATTATATCACCTTCTTAAATGAATAAATCCAATAAAAAATCAAATAATCAGCATAAATTCATGGACTTGGAATTGGATATCCTAGATGACTTAGGAAACAAGATTGAATCAAAAAAATATTGGGTTCTTTTGCAAAAAGATTCATTTTGGAGCCCTTTTCTTCACATTTTTTTTCTCAAAAATTGTCCAACTTTGACAAAGCATATCTCCCTCAATTTTTAAGGTATGGAGGAGTTCCAGGACTTTTTAGAAACCTTAAAGAGTCCTCTAACTAGTGTCTTTGGTCTCATATCAAAATAAGTTTCCATGATCCTTGTATGTTCTTTTGAAAAAATGACTTTTTGTTGACTTAGTCGACTATTGACCTTCTGAACAAATGAGTGACCAATTCTTTGGAATGAGCCTTGATACTTGTCATAGAGATAATGTGAGATGTATTGAGCCATATGAGATGTCTTGGAGCCATTGATTCACTGATTTTCTTTTGAATGAGCCAAACCCTGGTTTTAGAGCCTTGTATAGGAGAGTGTGTCTTGGAGCTTTGTGTATTGATTTGTATTTGTGTAAGAGAAATTGTATGGGCAAATTTTGGGGTATGACAGCTGCCCCTGTTCAATTATCTTAAACCTGAAGATGTAGAGTGGTTTGTATGCCAGTCGGTATCTGAAGGTGGAAGGTGATTGAACACTAGAATACCAAGAAATTTGCCCTAGCTGAAGTAGGGACTTTTGTTGGAGATGGGCTTAAAGATGCCATCCAGGCCTTGAGAGAAAATTTATTGGAGATTGATCATGTCAGCACCGTTCGTAGTAACTGAATTAGATCTAAGTCTTTTGAACTATTCATGGAGGATGCTCGAAACTAAGTATCAGAACTAAATCGTCGTCTTGATTATCTCTGAACTATTTTTGGAGGATACCCAAAATTAAGCGTCAGAATTAAATAACTATCTTGATTATCTCAGAACTGTTAAGTATCAGAATTAAATCTCTATCTTCATTATCTCTGAACTATCTTTGGAGGATACCCAAAATTAAGTGTCAGAATTAAATAACTATGTTGATTATCTCTGAACTGTTAAGTATCAGAATTAAATCTCTGTCTTGATTATCTCTGAACCATCTTTGGAGGATACCCAAAATTAAGCGTCAGAATTAAATAACTATCTTGATTATCTCTGAACTGTTAAGTATCAGAATTAAATCTCTGTCTTGATTATCTCTGAACCATCTTTGGAGGATACCCAAAATTAAGTGTCAAAATTAAATCTTTGTCTTGATCATTTCTGAACTATCAGAATTTAGATATATGTGTTGATTATCTCTGAGCTATCTTTGGAAGATATCCAAAATTAAGTATCAGAACTAAATCTTCATCTTGAATGAGCGTCAGAATTAAATCTTTAACTTGATTATCTCTGCACTATATCTAGAATACAATGTTTACTTGATTGTAGAAGTAGGCTGAAAAAGGAACATTAGTTTTATGCAATATTGTGATGCATGTATTGTAATGTTTATGAATGGAAATGTTATGCATAGGCAATGAGGCGTATGTATATTATGTATGAATTTACTATGACACATGATGTATGAAAATGATTTATGCTATTTAGGGTATCTTGAGAAAATAAATCCTTCTATTGTTTGTAATTTTAATGTTTGGTATTGTCTTGAAGATGCTCAGCTGGGAATTTATGATTCTTGCTTGGGGATGATCAGTATCTTGATGTACCCTTGATTGGGAAAAAAAAAGACATTAATAAACCATGTTGGCGAAGAGCAAAGTGTTGGAGAAATGACTGTGTTGAAGATGTAAACTCTGTTGGGGATCCATATCTGTGTCGGGACGAGAACTTTTGAAGATATCTTCTTAATGATTACTCCGTGGGGATATGACCTTGTGAACCCGGCTCTGTGGGGAGATATGGGTGTCTTGAAAGTTGCCCTCAATGATTATAGCACCTGCCATTCATGGATTTTGTGTTGATTAGAACATGCCAATGGATATTGATCGAAGCGTTGAACATGCCTTGTATAACTTTGCCCCAGCTAGTAGGAACTTGAAGAGATTCAACTCGCGAGGACTTTATGAGGTGTGCACTACGGGCGACATGCCCCTAGTAATCATAGGCCCAAGACAATGTCCTATGTTGGTTAAGAAGTAGCTTCAGATCTTCTTGGATGCATGCCCCTGGTCGGCATCCTTGAGATATTCTTGGAATCTTGACTTGATTGCCCCAGATTGATTGGGCAAAACATGTCATGCCCCTTGTATACATAAGAGACATGGCCTCTTGGAGTAATATTGTTTGTCGGGATAACTTTCAGTCATTAGTTGTACCCTGTGCAAGTTCTTTCTGATGCTAACATTTGAAATTATGTAGCAAAATATGTTTAATAATGTATTCATGAGATGCAATGCATACGTTTGTCTTGAGTTTTTGAAAAACATTAAAGCAGGAGATGTAAAAGCGTGATATTTGTAAAAACATGATGTTTGTAAAAGTGAAATATCAACTCAGCAATTTTGGTAGACCTTAAGGAGTCAGGATACCTTTTCGATGACAATATGCTTTCGAACTAACCATGCTTCAACTAGGACTTTCAAGGGTTGTAACGTGGCTTGGTTCACGGTTTAAGAAACAAAGGATAATGGCTCAAAGTTTATTTATACCCATCCCAATCTTCACGATGTTCTTCGATCCTATGCTCAGTTAATTCGACTTATGCATTTAGGTTCCAAGAGACTTTTGGGTTTGCGTCTTTGATAATGATGATAATTCACAAGCGAAGAGAAGTTTCGAGATGGCAGTCATTTCTTTCTTTTGGTAGTCACAACGTTGTGTTGTTCAGGAATTTATTGACCTCTTTCCTTTCATCTTTTTGATATCCCTAACTTTTGCCTGAACTGTCTATTTTGAGCTTGCAGTCAGCGGGATGCCTAGATTTTTTTTTTTTTGCCTAAGCCATCTTTTTAATTTTTGACCTAGCAGTCTTTTCTTTGTATGTATGTTTTTTTATTTTTTTTCCTTTTTGAAAGATATTGACTGCCTTGTTTAATGATTGATGAAACATTATTGACTTTTGATTGACATCTCCAACACTTCTTTGATGTGTGCGGATGAACGCTTGTGATTGAAACCTTTGTTGAAATGTGTACTGAATGATTCTCTTAAAATAGAATGCATAACCAACTTAACTGAGAACTACCCTGCCCCAGGTTAAAAATGCGGTTTTTTTGTACAGAAAGAAACTCCTACTTCGAAGGCTCAAAGTGGTTGACAAGGGATTAGCATCCTTATATCTCCGTTATTTTAGAAATTGAAACAATGCCTGTACATCGTCAGCATAGTCTGTTCAAAAGCATACTGTATGAGGTTGCGGTATCGTTTTCGTCATCCTCCCTTGAAAGGTTTACAGCTTAGCAGGAGTTGAGTATCACAAAACATATGCAGAGTAAAGACATAATTTAAAATGAGTGATAACGAAATAATTTATTCAAGACAAACATATGTAATGCACTGATGATAATTATTAAAACAGATAATATCTATCATAAGTCGAGTGTTTAAACAAACAGAATAGAAATTGCAAATGAAAGTAAATCTAATGATCTAAAAAGTTCATCCTTCTAGCCATCCATAGCATTAGCAATCTTGTTGTGATTAGGCATGGGAGCAGTGATTACATTAGGAGTTGCGGGAGTGTCGAACTCAATTTCACCAGCGTCGATCATATCTTGGATCTTGTTCTTCAATGGCCAACAATTCTCCGTGTCATGCCCAGGACTATTAGAATGATATGCGCACCTCGCATTGGGCTTATAACTAGGAGCAGAGGTGTTAGGATTCTTAGGAGGATCCCTCAAGGTGATCAAATTTGCCTTTAACAGATGTTGTAAAGCTTGAGCTAGCGACGTGTTGATCTTTGTGAATTGACGTCTGGGTGTAACTCGTTTGTCTTGACGACCTTGTTGAGGCACCGGTGTGGAGCTCAGAACTGCCCCAATAGATTGATCATGGTTTATCCTTTTCTGCCCATACACAACATTGGAATCTGACCTCCCATTGAAATGCTTCTTTATAGTACCTGAGGATGTAGCCACTTGAATCTTACCACTTCGAATGCCACTCTCGACACGTTCCCCAATCAGTATGAGCTCAGTGAATCCAGATGATGAACTTCCCAGCAAATGACTATAAAAAGGGCCAGTCAATGTATTCATAAACATATCTACCAGCTCTCTATCAGTCAAGGAAGGTTTGACTCTTCCAGCTAGATCTCTCCACTTTTGCGCATATTCCTTGAAACTTTCCTCGGGTCCCTTAGACATGCTTTGTAGTTGCATGCGAGTTGGTGCAAGATCAGAATTGTATTGGTATTGCTTATAGAAAGCAACAACCAAATCTTCCCAAGTATGGATGTTGGTACCCTCCAGCTGATAATACCATTCGAGTTGAGTTCCAGATAAACTCTCTTGAAAGAAATGGATCCAGAGTCTCTTATCATCGGTATGAGGTTGAATCTTCCTTACATACGATCTCAAGTGCAATTTGGGACATGAAACTCCATCATATTTAGCAAAGGCGGGAGTCTTGAATTTTGGAGGAATAATGACTCCAGGAACGAGTCCCAGTTCTTCAAAATCTAGTCCAGGTACCTTTTGAATTTCCACACTTCTCAGACGCTCTTCTAACATCTTGTATTTGTCATCGGGATGTTCGCTCTCATGGTAATAGTCCTCTTCTTCTTCAGAGAGTTTGGCAGAATCGTGGTTACTTTTTGCATCGGTTTTGATACTAGCATTATCATCTTGCTCATCCTCATCACTGTCTTCAGAGGTTTCAGCATCCCTGAGTTGCAAGATTGGTCTAAGCTTTTTTACTCGAGTCTTCTTACCCTTTTTCTTCTTCTTTTTAGTCAACATGGCTTTCAGCTCTTCTTGCCCTTTGAACAAATTCAGAATCAAGGCTTGGAACTCGGTGTTTTGAGCTTGAAGATCCTTAACTGATTGTTCGAGATTCATGATGCTGAAATAAACAGCGAGGAAGGATGAGAAACCCATCATAGGAAACCTGTTATGCAATGTTATGAATGCAAATGAAATGTTTTCAAGGATCTTTAAGGAATTTAGTTAGCAACTTTAGGAATTTAGTCAGTCACAGCTTCGTCTGAAGAACCTTGGCTTTCATTTTTAAGCGTCCTTCTTTAAGAATCAAGCTCACCATATCGAGTGGGTCATCGCCTCTGATTCAGGATACTTCTGAATTTGAAGATACGTGGCCAGAGGAAAATAAATCCTCTTGCCCCTTGATAGGTACTGGATCTCTGAATTGGAAGGTATGTGGCCAGAGGGAAGTAAATCCTCTTGCCCCTTGATTAGGAGATCAATCTTTGATAAGGGCACCTGAAATTGTGCGCCCTAAATCCCTAAGATCCTTGAAAGGGTTAGTTAAATCATGTTATGCTTATGATGTCATGATGTCATGAATGTTATGCGAATGCAATTCATTAGGCATAGTGTGAGATAGTAAGGGCAAACACGTCCTTTTAACAAAACCTGCAAAGAACAAAGGTTAGTAGCAAACACAAACAAGTCACACAAGTCACACAATTTTTTGACTTAAGGCTTGCATGGAGTCTGATCAGGTGTCCTTCCCAAGGGTATTTCTATGGATAAGGAGATTTCAGCAACGGGTTCTTCAAGTTATCCAGAATTGTCAGCCCTTCTAAAGCACCCTCGGACATGATGCATTCGCACCATGCAATGATACTTTGAGAAAGAACCTATCTGAATTGTAGTATCGGGTAGCGACTAGTCCTTAACATTTGTCAAGGGTAGTCCCCCCACTACGTTCCTAAAGGCCAGGATGGGTTAAGGGTAACTAAAGGTCCTTGAGCTCCGGCGCACCCACAGACACATACATAGACCCCCCTCATTTGAGAAAGGTGTGCATATGCTATGGAGTCCTAACTCAAGCGTGAACTTCATATTGACTCATCTCCCACATATGTGAAAGAGGTCGCCATGACTATGCCACTCCTAATCTTAAGTGTTCTTGAATCCGGGAATAGGATTCGTCCTTCAATTTTCCCAAAACGCCCCTGAAAGATAAAACAAACAAAGCAAACAATAGAAAACATTTAAGTGAATCCTAAACTTTTAAGGTAACCCCTCTTTTATCGAATTTTGATCCCCAGCAGAGTCGCCAGTTCTGTAATACGGTGAACTGACTTTTTATCGATCGAAATGTCGCGGTAAGCAAGAGTCGCCACCGACTTTTATTTTATCCAAATTAAATCGGAAAGGCTAAAAGAACAGGAAAAACCTTTTAAATAAAATAGGGTTCGGGGGGTAATTATGCAAAGGGAAGGTGTAAGGCACCCTTTGCATCCATGGTTTTCCATGGGCTCTTAATTGCTTTGCTCGTTTTGAAACCAAAAGTTTAGAAATGTATAGAAGATGAAGAAACAAGGACTTTAGCTCGTAAATGAGCGTAGCCTTGAAAGTGTTTAGAAAATAGTAGAAAGATGTTTTTAAACCAGAGCATGCAATTAAGGGCTAATTACCTGGTTAGATGAAAAATGTTCTTTTAGCCTTTCAGAGTAAAAGGATCTATCCTTGCCATAAGAGGGCAGGAAGCCTTTCATTTGGAGGTTGAAGGGTCATTGAAGCATCCTTTGCCATAAGACTGTCCCATGCCATAGGAGGGCAGGTAGTCTAAGGCAAGGATCAGAATAAGCCATTTTTCGTTAGGCAACCAGAAGATACCTCAGCCTTATTCGTGGGCAACTTTCGAGGGTCGAGGTCATGTTAGTGTATCGAAGGCAGCATCATTTTTAGGGTCTCATGACCTTTTATCGAGGCAACATGGCTGAGGTATCCTCATATTCGAGGGACTGACTATTCTGCAAAAAACACAAAGCAACAAGGCAACAGGCAACAGGCAACAAGGCAACAGAGAGGGTTACCCAAAAGCGTGCGTGTGTGCACCAATCACGTGATTATATTCAATTATATTATCTTGTAAATTTACGTGATGCTAATTCAATTTAATGGTTGTCACTCCCTATATTACTAACGACGCAGTTTAACAAAAATAATTAACAAATATGGGGGAGGGAAATTGTAACCAGCGGATCCCTTAATAGGGTTTGACACAAGTAATAATTAAACAGAAAAATAAAAGGTTAGGGTTTAGGGTTACCAAACTCGTGGCTTTGGCAATTTGACAAACCCTGGAAAAGGAAAACAAAATAGGGTGAGTGCATTTATCGGTTCGAAGGCGAACACAGTCAACCCTAAAAATAAGGATATAATGTATTTAAAATAAAATAAACAAAAGTACTTAGCTTGATTTGATCTGATATGGTTAGCGGGAAGCCTCGGGGTTAACCCTGAAAAGGCAAAGGCAGAAGAAAAATGAAGGCGGGGCAAACCCTAGATTTAAAGGAGACCAAATAGGCTTTTAAAATAAAATAAATTAAATACTTAGCTTTGATTGGAAGGTTGACAATCGAGGGTTGTCTGAAGCATTGACTCTGACCCTCTGAGGATTGATAGAAAAATAATAGGAAGCAGTGAGTGTATGGCTAATTCAATGGCAATTAAATTTAACCCTAATGTGACAAAAAAGAACAAGATAAAATAAAATGATTATTTAAAATAAATATGAAGTAGGACTTAGCTTTTGGCTTGACGTGGCGCATAGTCGGAGTATATTGGAAAACCAACCCTGAAAAGGCACAGAAACAAGAGTATTCAGTGTATGGAATGTTCGTCGTAAACCCTGATTAGGGTATGATTTAAATAAGAAAATATAAATGATTTAATTAATTAATGGTCTCGCGACCTAATTAATTAAATCAGGACAAGAAAATAAAATCGAATGCGAAAGTAATTTTTATGAATTTTTTAAAGTTATAATAGAATAAATATGAATTTTTGAAGTTTTTTAATAATGAAATCAAATTAAATAATATTGATATAAATAATATGTATATTAAATATTATATAATATAAATAAACAATAAGTATAAATTTATTCATAAATTTTTTATATAATTTATAACATAAAACACATTTTTTATTTGATGAAAAAGAAAAGAAAAAAAATATATATATATATATATATATATTAAAATAGAATGAAAGAATTATGTAATTAAAATAAAGGGAATTAAAAAACTCAGCTGCTGATCGTGTGCGGCGCAGGCGTGTGGGTCCATGGTGGTCCTGCAAACTGGTGGGTGTTGGATCTATCCTTGTCATCCTCCAAGAGTCTTGATACGAGGTGCACCATACAGCTTCGTGGAGCAACGCGCACATGATTCGTGAGTGAGAGTTAACATTGGAAATAAACGGAAAAAAACAATTGTCTGAGGCAGGGATCGAACAGCCCTCCTCACGCTCGTGATGATTACAGGCGTGTCTCTCTCCACTGAGGCACTTCTCGCACGCTGTTACAGCTTCAACTTACAAACAAAATAAGCAAATCAAGATTTCAAAACTGAAACACACGCGCGCCAAGACTGCGCATCATCTTCTTCGTTCCACCGATAACCATGGCTGGTTCTGCAACCTTGATCATCCCTGCAAAATAATCACTAAAAACACACAACAAAAACCCAGATCGATTATAAACAACCCTGCGGATTCAATGGACACCTTAATTCGGCCTAAGATCGCATCTAATAACGACCCCCAAATCGTAAGGTCGAAAACCTAGCCATGGCAAATTCCCAAATACGCGACGGGAATCGAATTAAAGCAATCAGAGAGTGTCGTAACATCATTCTAACCATGAATATATGCTTAAATCACATTAAAAACGCATGTAGGTATGAATTCAAGCTCAAAATTATTTCAAAGCAAACCGTGAGTAATGTGGTGATGAAACTCGATGCTGCAGCGTCTGTATCACTTGGAATCGCTTCTGAATGATCCCAGGATTATGTTTTATCCTTTAATTTGGCTTGAGAAAGCCTGCAGCATCCAAACCGTAATTGAATTCCCCTTGGTTTTTTGAAGTCTTTTTACGGTCCTCTGCGGCATAAAAGAATCCTCTCCTTCCTCTGATCAGGCTCAGCATATATATGGGGTGTTTTTAGGTCAACATACTTGTAAAGAATCCCACCAAATCTTACTCATTGATGATGAAAATATTGTTAGAAACTTGATTGAACTTGATTATGGATTTTTCTAAAATTTGATCAATTTCAAAATTTTTTTTTATCCAAATCTTCTATGCACGAATTTGGACTGATTAAGGAGCATAATTGATGATTGGATTTGATTGGAATGCTCACTCTAATCAAATCTTTGCTAATTATTTTATTTATTTAGATTATATCACCTTCTTAAATGAATAAATCCAATAAAAAATCAAATAATCAGCATAAATTCATGGACTTGGAATTGGATATCCTAGATGACTTAGGAAACAAGATTGAATCAAAAAAATATTGGGTTCTTTTGCAAAAAGATTCATTTTGGAGCCCTTTTCTTCACATTTTTTTTCTCAAAAATTGTCCAACTTTGACAAAGCATATCTCCCTCAATTTTTAAGGTATGGAGGAGTTCCAGGACTTTTTAGAAACCTTAAAGAGTCCTCTAACTAGTGTCTTTGGTCTCATATCAAAATAAGTTTCCATGATCCTTGTATGTTCTTTTGAAAAAATGACTTTTTGTTGACTTAGTCGACTATTGACCTTCTGAACAAATGAGTGACCAATTCTTTGGAATGAGCCTTGATACTTGTCATAGAGATAATGTGAGATGTATTGAGCCATATGAGATGTCTTGGAGCCATTGATTCACTGATTTTCTTTTGAATGAGCCAAACCCTGGTTTTAGAGCCTTGTATAGGAGAGTGTGTCTTGGAGCTTTGTGTATTGATTTGTATTTGTGTAAGAGAAATTGTATGGGCAAATTTTGGGGTATGACAGCTAAGCATTTCTGGGCAGAAGCAATAAACACTGCATGCTATATTCAGAATAGAATCTCTATCAGACCTATTCTAAATAAGACTCCTTATGAATTGTGGAAGAATAGAAAGCCCAACATTTCATATTTCCATCCTTTTGGATGTGTATGCTTTATTCTGAACACTAAAGATCATCTTGGTAAGTTTGATTCCAAAGCACAAAAATGTTTCCTTCTTGGATATTCTGAACGCTCATAAGGCTACAGAGTATACAATACTGAAACATTGATTGTAGAAGAATCAATCAATATCAGGTTTGATGATAAGCTTGGTTCTGAAAAACCAAAGCAGTTTGATAATTTTGCAGATTGTGATATTGATATATCAGAAGTTGCTGAGCCAAGAAGCAACGCATCAGAAGCAGAGCTTCTCAGAAGCAAAGAATCTGAAGATCAAGTATCAGCTTCTCTGGAGGATCTAAGCATTTCTGAAGAACCATCTGTCAGAAGATCATCCAGACTCATCTCTGGTCATTCAGAAGATGTCATTCTTGGAAAGAAGGATGACCCAATCAGAACAAGAGCATTCCTTAAGAACAATGCAGATTGTCAATTAGGTCTTGTATCTTTGATCGAGCCAACTTCTGTTGATCATGCTCTAGAAGATCCAGACTGGATAATTGCTATGCAAGAAGAACTGAATCAGTTTACAAGGAATGATGTTTGGGATCTTGTTCCTAGACCAGATGGATTCAATATAATTGGTACAAAGTGGGTCTTCAGAAACAAGCTCAGTGAGAAAGGTGAAGTGGTAAGGAACAAAGCCAGACTGGTGGCTCAGGGTTATAGTCAGCAAGAAGGGATTGACTATACAGAAACCTTTGCACCAGTGGCCAGGTTAGAATCTATTCGTCTATTAATTTCATTTGCCACTCAACATAACATCACTCTCTATCAGATGGATGTTAAGAGTGCCTTCTTAAATGGTTATATAGATGAAGAAGTTTATGTCCATCAACCTCCTGGTTTTGAAGACTCTATGTCTCCTAATCATGTTTTTAAACTTAAGAAATCATTGTATGGATTGAAACAGGCTCCCAGAGCTTGGTATGAACGCTTAAGTTCTTTCCTTCTGGATAATGGTTTCACTAGAGGAAAAGTGGACACTACTCTCTTTTGTAAAACCTTTAAAAGGGATATTTTAATTTGTTAAATATATGTAGATGATATTATTTTTGGAACATCTAATGCTACACTTGGAAAGGAGTTTGCTGAGTCTATGCAGGCTGAGTTTGAAATGAGCATGATGGGAGAACTCAAGTATTTCCTTGGAATACAAATAAATCAAACATCAGAAGGAACGTATGTTCACCAAACCAAGTATGTGAAGGAACTTCTGAAGAAGTTTAATCTTCTAGACTGCAAAGAAGCCAAAACTCCTATGCATCCAACATGCATCCTAGGTAAGGATGAGGTAAGTAAGAAGGTAGATCAGAAGTTATACAGAGGTATGATTGGATCTCTTCTATATCTGACTGCTTCTAGACCTGACATTCTGTTCAGTGTTTGTTTGTGTGCTAGATTCCAATCAGATCCTAGAGAATCTCATTTAACTGCTGTTAAGAGAATTCTAAGGTATCTGAAAGGTACTACTAATGTTGGCTTAGTTTACAGAAAATCTAAAGAATACAACTTAGTAGGATTCTGCGATGCTGACTATGCTGGAGACAGAATTGAAAGAAAAAGTACTTCAGGAAGTTGCCAATTTCTTGGAAGTCATTTGATCTCCTGGTATAGCAAGAAGCAAGCAACTATTGCTCTATCAACGACAGAAGCAGAATATGTCGCTGCTGCTGGTTGCAGTACACAGATGCTCTGGATGAAGAGTCAGCTGGAAGATTATCAGATATTTGAGAGTAACATTCCTATATTCTGTGATAATACTTCTGCCATATGTTTATCTAAGAATCCTATTCTTCATTCAAAAGCTAAACATATCGAGATTAAACATCATTTCATAAGGGACTATGTTCAGAAGGGTGTTCTATCTTTAAACTTTGTGGATACAGACCATCAATGGGCTGATATCTTTACAAAACCCCTGGCTGAAGATAGGTTTAAGTTCATTCTGAAGAACATCAGTATGGATTTATGCCCAGAATGAGAAGATGAGAAGTTCTTATGTATGAGTATCTTCTGAAATGAAAGTGGATTATTTTTTTTAATCAGAAGTTCTGATTGAAATCAATTAGAAATTATGATTCAGTTATTACTAACGTTTCATTGTCTAAGTTGATTCAGAACCTCTTTTAAAGCAAAACAGCTGTAACGTTTTATCTCGGGATGGTAAACCTGTCTTTACTGTTCATGGATAAGCGCGCGTGCAGTTGAAGGGACGCCGACCATAGGTAACTGTGCAAGTCACCTTATTTGTCGTTTTATACATCTGAATCTTTTAGAATATTCTTTTTGATGTTATGACAAAAAGGGGGAGAAGATAAATGATAAATGATTTGATTAATCTATCAGTTGCTGGGTAAAACTCCCACACATTTACTAACAAGAACTGCAAGTTCTATATGGTTTAAGTGTGTTGCAGGTATAAAGAAGTGAAGAAAATCCCACACATTTACTAACAAGAACTGCAAGTTCTATATGGTTTAAGTGTGTTGCAGGTATAAAGAAGTGAAGAAAATCTTCAAAGCAAACACAAGAAGCAAAACCATAAGAAGCGTTATTCTGTAAAAAGAATAAGCTTATGGAAACTGAAGCAAGCTGAGTGCTGTCAAGCTTCAGAATCAGAAGCACTGAGAATAGAATTTGATCCAAAATTTGTCTATTTGCTTTGACAAAATTCTATTTGCTCTGATACATTTTATGTTCTGACTCGTTCATGCTGACTTTTGTCGTTTAGTTTTTGTTCTGTAACATTTCAGGATGTAGAGATGCTCTGATGATGCTCTGGTACATTCAACAATGTTCTGATACAAATCTAGCATGAAGTGATGTTGGAAGAAATTCAAAGCTCTGAAGCTATCCGAGGGAAGCAGAAATCAGAAGCTGTGAATGTTCTAAAGATCCAGAAAACTCAAGTTCTGAAGCTGTCCTAAATGGAAGCAGAAATCAGAAGCTGTAAATGTTCTGAAGATCAAAGAAATTCAAGTTCTGAAGCTGTCCTAGATGGAAGCAGGAATCAGAAGCTGGGAATGTTCTGAAGATCAAAGAAATTCAAGTTCTGAAGCTGTCCTGAATGGAAGCAGGAATCAGAAGCTGTGAGTGTTCTAGGGATCTAAAGAAATTCAAGTTCTGAAGCTGTCCAATGGAAGCAGAAGTCAGAAGCTATGAATTCTCTGAAGACAGAAGCTTATGTGATCGTCTCTACTGAAATAATCAGGGAAGTCTTTTATTAAAGTTCTTCGAGTATTTATTTCAGGGGGAGATTATTTATCTCAGGGGGAGATTGTTAATCTCAGGGGGAGACATATTCATATGCTTATGCTATAGCTGTGTAATTTGTCTTTTGCCGTCTGCTCTTTCTGATCGCAAATTCATATCATTTATATATGTTTTTGTCATCATCAAAAAGGGGGAGATTGTTAGAACAAGATTTGTTCTGATCAATTATCTTAGTTTTGATGATAACAATAATATGAATTTTGCTTAAGATAATATGGTAATCTAATCCAATGCAATTTCCTTTTCAGGAAATATATAAAGAGTATGCATAATTCAGCGCTCAGAAGCTTTGACTCAGAAGGTTCAGCATGCAACATCAGAACATGGTCTGGCAAGACATCAGAAGATGGTCGAAGCAGAATCGGAACATGGGTCTATGGAAGCATCAGAAGAACATGAGATCAGAAGCACTGAAGTTCTGATGGTATCACGCTCAGAAGCACTTCAAGGTCAGAAGATCAGAAGATGCTATGCACCAAGCTGTTTGACTCTGATGATATTCAAACGTTGTATTTACAAACATCAGATCAGAAGAAAGTACAAGTGGCAGGCTACGCTGACTGACAAAAGGAACGTTAGAAGCTATTAAAGGCAACGTCAGTAGACACAGCGTGAACAAGGCTCGAGGTAGTTGACAAAAGCGTATAACATTAAATGCGATGCTGTACGGAACACGCAAAGCATTAAATGCACTCAACGGTCATCTTCTCAAACGCCTATATATATGAAGTTCTGATGAGAAGCAAGGTTAACGATTCTGGAACAAAACAACTCATATTAACTTGCTGAAACTCTGTTCAAATCAAAACTCAGAATCTTCATCTTCATCAAAGCTCACTACATTGCTGTTGTAATATATTAGTGAGATTAAGCTTAAACGTTAAGAGAAATATCACAGTTTGTGATTATCGCTTTTAAGAAGCATTTGTAATACTCTTAGAAAGATTACATTAAGTTGTAAGTAACTAGAGTGATCGTGTTGATCAGAATACTCTAGGAAGTCTTAGCTTGTGTCTAAGCAGTTGTAATTAGAGTGATCACGTGGTGGTCAGGATACTCTAAGAAAGTCTTAGCTTGTGTCTAAGCAGTTGTTCCTGGAGTGATCAGGTTGTGATCAGGATACTCTAGAAGACTTAGTTGCAGACTAAGTGGAAAACCATTGTAATCCGTGCGATTAGTGGATTAAATCCTCAGTTAAGGTAAATCATCTCTGCGGGGGTGGACTGGAGTAGTTTAGTTAACAACGAACCAGGATAAAAATAACTGTGCAATTTATTTTTATCTGTCAACTTTTTAAAGCTACACTTATTCAAACCCCCTCTTTCTAAGTGTTTTTCTATCCTTCAAAAGGAAGCTATCCAAAGTGCTTTAGCCCTCCATCTTGATCATGTTATTTTCGAGGGTGATTCTCTTCAAGTTGTTCAAGCTATCCATTCTAATAATATAGGTGGTTCCGAATTTAATTTTATCATTCGTTCTATTAAATCTTTACTTTGTCATTTTCCGAACTTTGAGGTAGAGTTCGTTAAGCGTCAAGCGAATATGGTTGCCCATTGTCTTTCAAAGGCGGCCAATTCTTGGTCTTGTCGTAGTTCTATTAACAGTATTCCTCGTTGTATCGAATCTATTGTCATGAATGAAAGAAGTTAAGTTTGTTTTGGTAAAAAAAAAAGAAAAAGTAAATACACATTAATGATAAATATTGATTTATCATTCTAAACAAAAAAAAATCAAAAAAAAAATTCCATATTTAAAAAAAGGAAAATGCTAACCAGTACCATCAGAGTAATGATTAAGACTTTAAAATAGTAAATTTATCTCGCTAATCTGCGTATTTAATGTCTCAAAAATTAAAATATTAAATTTTCTATAAAATATTTTCTTTTTTTTGGAACGCTTAACCATTACCCTGAGGGCATTGGTTAACAAGACTCTTAAAAAAAAATCAATTTTCTAAGTGCTCTATTCTTCTCCGAACTCTCAAAGATGGTCTTAAACCTTAAAGTCTTAAATTGTGAATTTGCTGGCTGTAGGCAGTCATTAATTAGACTTCCTCTTTCCATGCCCTTTATTTATTGGGCTATTATTAGTATATTATTTTGAGCATACATTCAAAGCAACTTTCTACAGCTTTTGCTTTGGCCACAATAATCTAAACCACAAAGTACTTGAAAATTTGAAATGCATAGTTATTTATCTATCAAAAGCAGTGGCTTTAGGGGGACCAAACAATGTGGAATGAATTTGTTATTAAGACCATGCTACTTCAAAATAGGGCTGCTGGGTTATGTAGGCCACATACAGCTGAAAATACCTGGCACATATTTGATATTGATGCACTCCTTATACCTGTTATATGTGAATCAAACAAATAATTGATATAAATAAAGGTTTTATTTGTCCCCAAACGTTTTTTTAATTAAAATATTCTTTGCAGTAAAATTCACATTTAGCTGAGCAGTAAAAAGGCTTAAATCGATAAAAAAAAAATATAAATTAATGATTTTTTATATATTTTTATCTATGTATTTTTTTCTTAAAATAATCTACAAATGTTTAAAACAAAAATAATATTCAATTTTAAAATTAAAATCCGTAAAAAAATCTGTAAAAACTTACAAATTTTAATTTTAAAAAGAAATACCAAAAAATTTTAACATTCAAAAATCATATTAAAAGAATGGGGATGAAAATAATTACTAACTTAATGATTTAACTATTTAAACCAACATAAAATAAAATAGGAGTATTGCGGATTCAATTCTTACATATTTTATTTTAATTATTACAAAATTGGTTTTTTGTTAAAATTGATTTAAGTAATATGTAAAACATTTGATTCATTCCTTTTAATACTAATGATACGAAAATTAATCCAATATTCAATATTTTATACAGGATCAATTCAAATTCAAACATGAATTAACTTCACAAACACTAAAATAAAATAAAACAACAATGAGATATGATCAAATGATATGTAAATGTTTAATTTGAGACGGAATTTTAACTCTTAAAATAATTGATCAAACAGTTATATAATAGTTTATTTTTAGGGAAGAAATAATATATATATATATATATATATATATATATATATATATATAATTTTATTTTATTTAATATGATCGTTTGATAAATTATTTTAATGGTTGAGATTTTATATCAAAATAAAATTTGACTCATTTGATCCTATTCCATAAGAGGTTAAACTATTTTTGGTCCTCATACTATGGATTATTTACGAAATCATTCTCTCATTTTATGTTTAAACACTTTTAATGCCATTTCTCATTTTTGATTAAAAAGGTGATGGGTAGTATTATTTTTAATGATGTTGCTAAGACTCTAATAACGTAGAACAAACCATGTGAACTAATGTATAACATATTATTAGTTATAAAATAAAATACTAAATTATAACATATTTAAAAATAAAAAAATAAAAATTGGACTAGGGATCATTAGACCTAAAAAGAAATAGTCCCGGAGGTGATCACCCGAACTAGGTTGAGCACTAAAAATAGGGTTAAATATCTGAAGTAAGGTTGAGCGCCCGAAATAATGACAATCGCCCAAAGCGCGTAGTAGGTTGCCCGATAGGGTTGTAGGTCAAAAACTCCATGATCAACTCACCTTATTGTCCCCTAAGAAATATAAGAAGCACACATCTCTTACGGTTTGGGAGTGGCCTGTGTTAGCTTCAGAAAGGAGTGCCCTCAAGAATATGTTATTATCCTTACAAAACGGTTAGGGATATAACTCGCTTATAATAAACATCAAACAGTTTGAAATAAATAAGGCTCGTCGCCTTAGCATTTGTTTCTTGGCAGGAGATATTCTTCAACGACCTTTGTGTTTGCCTCTTCTATAATGGGCAAACCTTTTTCTACAGAAGCTTTTCCCAATGGCTTTTCCTTCTCTTACATGTTTGTGATGTTCACGCCTATTGTTCCGACCTTCTTCAGCTTCAAGCTCTATACATAATATTTTCTGGCGATCTCTAAATCCCCCTGGATAACACCTACTCGCTCATCTAGGAGTGAGTACTCCATACATATATACAAGGTAGATAGGGTGGCCCCTAGCTACTTAAAGGAAGGCTACCTTATGATTATATTATATGATGAAGAAGAATCAATGGAGAAATATCTTGTCTTGACCTATTTGGTGTTCTGCCTCGAAGATATTCTTCACTGTTATGTTATCTTTCACATATACTGACTCACCTGAGAACCCCTACCAATGATCTTTCAAGAGAGGATGTTCGTGGAGCTTCCTTGATCAACCAGGACTCTTTGTATTTTCCACACGTTGCATCAACAATAGATAGCCATGGGGTCATCGTTATGCAGGTGAATTTCGGTTGCATCCTTCTCGCAGAATGTAATCTCGAACTTTGGAGTATTTGATTCATTTGCCTTAAGGTCAACGGGAGGACCATTAATAGCTAGAATTTTGTGGACATATCTCTTTTGGTGGAACTGGTCTCCCCATCTCTAACGAATCCTCATGCGATGGTGTTACGCGTGTGGTGGACAATCCTCTCGTCTTCCTTCCTACTTGGATCTTTTCCTTTAATGGATATGGGACTCTCGGGGTTATCTCGCCCTTGGGAACTAGCTAGATCCCCTGATTCTCCACAAAGGTTACGCTTAACATACTTCTTTAAGTGGCTCTCCTCGATCGAGCGTTCTATCTCCTTCTGGAGTTGTAGGCAGTCCGATGTAATGCCCCTTGATCATTTGGAACTTACACCAAGTATTAAGTTCCGGTACCATGATATCCACCTTGCGGGTAAGTGGTTGAGGGATATTATGCATGTGAAAGACTTACCCCATATTTGCTTTCGCCAAGTGTTCAGGGGCGTAAAGCTCTCCACAGACTTTCCACTTAGCTTGAATGTTGTCTTGTCCCTCATGACGATGTGTATTGGTTCCTTCGCGTGTTGTATGTATTAGGAGTGTGTTATTTTGAATCCTATGCCTTCTTTTCAGCATTGGTCTCCTCGCCCTTGATGTAAAATTATGCTTGCGTCATTACTTCAACCAAAGATGTCAGTGGCCTTTGGGCGAGGGATTCATTAAAGTGTCCTGGCATGATCCCGTTCTGAAATGCTCCTACGAGCATTTCCTAGTTTGGATGGATTACCTTTATCTTTGCTTCATTGAAGTGGGAGAGATACTCCTTCAACGAATCTGAGGGACCCTGGCGAATGTTAAATTTACTAGTTGCAGTTAACTTCCCATGCCTGCTCACGACGATCTAATGGACTAGCTTTTTCACTAGGTCTTGATATTTGGTGATGGAGAGTCTGGGAAGGCCCATATACCACCTCAGGGTTGCGTCTCTAAAGGTTCCCGACAAGAGCTTGCAATTCAAGGAGCCAAGTTCCCCAATGATGGTCATTTGAGTGTAGATGGAAGCCACATGCTCATATAGGTCGGTGCGTCCATCGAACTTAGACATATATATAGCGGTTTGAAATTCTTTAGGTCGGGCGTCTCTCATATCTCTTCTAATGGAGGTTGGGTATCCAATACTTCTAATTCATCCACCATATTTATTTCTTGCTGGCACTGATGAATATGAAGGACGTTATCCTCTAAGGTTTGGTTTTGGCGACGAAAGGCGTCCATAGTAGCACACATCTTTTCTATGACATTTTCTTCACTGTCAAGTTTCTCGCTGGCCGGAGTTGTGTCCTTTTGTCCACCATGATGGAGGATGAACATGATGACAATACTCCGATTGGATGTTGTGATGGTGGTTTGTGCCAATTTTACCGGGGACTCTATAGTGGACACCAATTCTACTTGCTAAAAGTACAAGTGCGTGACAACCCCTAATGAGTAAAGGTTGTCAGAGACTTTAAGGTTATTGTGGCATCAAGAGTTAGTTCACGTTAGGGGTGTTAAAAAATATAGTTAATTGAATTGTATACTTGAATTGAACTGCATTGCACCATTAAAAAACTGAACCACTTAAATGGTTAATGAACTGAACTATTTAATTTAAACAATTCAAATTCAGTTTAAAACCGGTTCAGAACCAATTTCCTTTTATAAACTGGTTAGAAAATAAAAAAAATTAGTTTTTCGGAAATAGAAAAATTGATTAAATTTTTAATATATTACTTATAACCATTTTTAATTAAATTTTAATATATTACTTATAACTATATAAATGACAATTCAATTTTAATTTCAATTTTTTTTATGACAAATGTCCAAAAATTCATCATAAAAATATTATTTCTCATACCATTGTAAATTAAATCCACCCATACACTACTCACACTAACTATTATATATAGAGCTTCTTAATGTACACACTCTTTCCTAATTAATCTCTTCGCTAATTAATCACTACTTTCCCAATTAATTGCTCCTTAATCATTTATCACCACCATGGCTATACTCTTCTCATAACTGCCACCGCCAAGCATAACCGTCCGACGATACTCTTTCCCAATTAATTGTTTTATTTTTTGTGACATAAAGCAGTTCCCTATATATATAAAAGAGGAAGACAAATTAAAAAGAAAAAGCAATTTTGAAAATAAATTTGATTTTTAGTTATAAATTGGTTTTAAATTAGTTTATAACTAGAAATTGATTGTAAACCAGTTTATAAATACAAATTGGTTCAAAATCAATTTAAAACTGAACTGAAACTGTTTTAGCAGTTAATTGATTTTTTATTAAAGTGGTTTTTAAAAACTGAATTCAGCCATTAATTTGGTTCAATTCAGTGCAATTCTTAAACCACGAACACCCCTAGTTCACGTGAAGTGAGAAGCTACTCCATATATATATATATATATATATATATATATATATATATATATATATATATATATATATATATATATATATATATATATATATATATATATATTTTCTATGTTGTCGTTCTTCAGTCTATTAATTATTTAAATATTTATAATTCTCCGAGCTTGGATCTTAGTCTTTCTAGAATACCACAACCACTCCGAAATTAAATTGTTCTGTTTGTTTTTCTTAAGATTAAAAATTACTTATATTTTCCTAAAAATAAGACTAAATTAAATTTTGACTCTAAACAAATCAATAATATTGAAAATATAAATTATCTTGTGTATCTATCAACTAGTAGTAGTTTTCTAAATATTAATTTAGAGAAGTGGGACTCAGACGCCAAATGACTGCATTGATGAGCCTAACTTGGTATTTAAGAGAAGACACATGCTTTATGGACTCTCAATTAACTATCAACGGTGGATTAGGTGGTCAACTTATAACTCATTCATACACCTCAAAAACATTAATGCACATTTTCAATACTCTACATAATTATGGTGTTCACACAGTTTTACTTTTATAACAGTTTTCTCAATCTTCTAATTACATATGGGTCTTGCTAACTAATACTCTCAGGACAATGGATAAGCATTTCAAAAAAAGGTAAATATTTTATAAAAAATTAAAATATTTAATTATCAAGGCGTTAAATACGCATATTACCGAGATAAATTTACTATTTCAAAGTCTCTAACCATTGTCCTGAGAATATTAATTAGCATTTCCCTTACATCTATAATAATATTAATTAGCATTTCCCTGTGAATTTGCTGGCTGTAGGCAGGGCCGGCCCGAAGAATTTGGAGGCCCCGTTCAAATCTTAAAAAAGATTTAAATAACAATAACAATAACAAAGACAAAGATTAGTCAAATATTATTTACAATTTAAATAACAAAGACAAAGGCCCCGTTCAGTTAGTCAAATATTATTTACAATTTAAATAACAATAACAAAGATTTTTAATCTCAAAGATGTATAATGGTGCGTAGACAAAAATTTCATGTCATAATTTCTATTGATAAAAAACAAATCATTCAAATATATGTATTATATGGAAAACAGTATTTATTACATGACATAAAAAAATCAACTTTGTAAAATAGAATTAAAAAGTACTTGCAGGGATAGAAATCACAACATACTTCCAGAAGGTTTTTCAATTAAAGCTTTTGTTAATCTAAACGATTTGCATTACTTTCACAACCATTTAATATATATACCATTCAATATATTTACAAAAATGGGCCCCCTATAATTGTTGAGGCACTGTGCTGTGGCACTGTTTGCACAGGCACAGGGCCGGGCCTGGCCCTGAGAACATTAATTAGCATTTCCCTTACATCTATAATAATATCAACACTTTTAGAGACTATTTTGTTTTTTTTAAAAAAATTTTCATACTATTACATAATTTTGTGAATAAAATATTCATAAAAGAAATTTTTCTTAAAAGTCTCAAATAAACTTTTTGTTTGAATAGTTATTTTTAAAATGTGATTTTAGGTATTTAATTTATATATGAAAAAAAATTGGATGTCAAAATTTTAAAAAATCACTCAACTTTGAAACTATTCCAAATAGATTTTTATAAAAATCATTTTTGAAATACAACTTTTTTAAAAAATTACGATTTTCATTAAATTTTGGTCTTTAATAATGTATGGTTATGTTATAGAATGTCAAAATTAGTGTTTCATTTTAGAAAAAACAAATATAGAAAAATTTGTAATATTTTGAAAAACATTTTTGAAAAATTTATTTAAAAAAAAAAACCATTTTTTTAAGCTGAAATAAACAGACACTTAATAGTGAAACTTATTTCATAATTATTTTAGAGGTCTTTATCATACCATTCAATTTTTATTTTAAATGTGCAGTTATTTTTCTTCATAAAATGTATCTTTTTAAAAAAAAAAGTCTACATTGAATCTCACAATTTTATCTTACATCTTAATATTTTATTTTACATAGTATAAAATATTAATTTCACTATTTTTCATTAATTTATATGAAATAAAATTAATTAATAAATAAATTTGAACTTGGTTTTTTATAATAACAATAATTGAAAATTGAGTGTAAAAATAATAACATACAGATAAATTGTAATATTTTTAAGTGACTGCAATTTAAAAATAATAGGGTTAAATATGAATTAAAAGCTTGGTTTGGGTGTGAATGCATTATGTACTTGTTTGGCTTTATAGTTAATTAATACGTTAAATTTTTTAAAAATATCACAGATTAATATATTATTCACATTTAATTTTATTATAATTTTAATAATTTTAATTAATATAAAATTAAATTAAATTTAAGTTTTTATAATAATAATTAAAATTATTCAGGTGTTCCCACTTCCAAAGAAGGTAATACAACATGTAGAAGCCATATGCAGGAGTTTTATCTGGACAGGCAAGGAACTTATATCCAGGAAAGCACCTGTGTCTTGGGAAAGCATGTGTGAGCCTGTGTCTGCTGGGGGAAGGAACCTGACAGATTTGAGTCTTTGGAATAAAGCCACCATTGGGAAAATGCTGTGGAATGTGTGTGCCAAAGCTGACAAATTATGGATAAAGTGGATACACTTGTACTATATCAAGGATAGAGACTGCCTCAATTATGCCCCTCCTCAACAATGTTCTTGGATAGTGAAAAACATGTTCAAGTGTGGTAGAGAGCTCCAAGGGACTCAGGCCTGGGCAGAGGCTACTAGACAGCAGAATTATAACACTAGAAAAATGTATAAAAGTTTGCAGGGGAGAAAACCTAATGTACCTTGGAGAAAAGTCTTGTTTGGTAATAGGGCCAGACCAAAGGCTAGTTTTATTCTGTGGCTTGCTTGCAGGAACAGACTGCCAACTAAAGATAGAATTGGTAAATTTGGCATACAAACTGATGGAAAATGCATTTATTGTGGGGGTGAGGAAAGCTGTCAGCACCTGTTTTTTGAGTGCAGGGTAACGAAATATGTTTGGATGCAAGTGTTAAACTGGCTGCAGATGCCCCATACACCACACAGATGGGACTTGGAGTTAAAATGGATCAGTCAAAGTGTCAACAGAAGCAATGTGCGAAGCAGAATCTTACAAGTGGCGGTGGCTGAAGTTGTGTACGCTGTGTGGATTGTGCGTAACCATAAGATTTTCCAAGAGGATAGTCACATGGAGCTGGACAGCAAGCAGATTATACAGAATATTAAAGGGAGATTGAGTGGAACTCCTAAATTGGAAGCATATTGCCATACCCTTGATCTTGCTTAGTTTGAGCCTTGTTTTGTCTCGTTAGTCTTTTTTGTTGCCTGGATCGGCTGCGATCGGCGTGTACTAAACGTTGTTTTTGGAATAATATTATTCATATTTGCTCCAAAAAAAAAATTAAAATTAAAATTATTCTAAAATGTATGACATATATGATTAAAAATTTTATATATATATATATATATATATATATATATATATATATATATATATATATATATATATATATATATATATATATATATATATATATATATATATATATATATATATAAGCAAAAAGGATTATATATTAATAATCAAAAAAGAAAGGAATACAAGAGACACAAGAGGGGGACCAAGCCAAAACCTCTCAAGAACAAAGTCTAGGTCTAGGGGTTCCCGCCTTGTCTAACAAGTAATCCGATAAAATATCCTTATGCACAAAATTGAACCAAGAGAGAGTTTTGCTCTTTAAGCCGATATTAGCTAATATGTCCGCGCAAAAATTGGCTTCCCGGAAGATATGAGAGATCCTAAAATCTATGTCAAGCGTATGCTTCCAACAATTAAGCCAACGAGTTTTAATAGACCACGGCACCAAGGAAGGATTGGAGACGGCTTTAACAACTATAAGGCTATCCGTTTCAATCCAAAGCTTCGACCAATGCATCTCTTTGGCTTTCTCAATGGCGACAATGGCAGCCATGAATTCAACAATAAGAGGTGAACCAGTTCCTAGGAAAAAAACAAAAACTAATGATGTGGTTAGCATGATTATCTCTGAATATACCACCACTGGCAGCAAGAGGAGGATTTCCAGCAACCGGCCCATCGATGTTGCACTTGATCCAAGCAGTAGCAGGAGGACACCAGATGGAATCAATGCACTTTCTAGGCAAACGAGGCTGAATGTTGACATCAAAATTCTTAAGGACAGAAAAATTCTGAACTGAGTTATCCGATTTCTTAGAAGTGAGTCTTCCTACAAGCTTGGCTCTTGCCATGACCATGGTGATGCAGCTCTTCCAATACATAGACTTTCCTTCAAATCTTGTTAAATTTCGAGTATTCCAAATCTGGTAGAACATGCACACCATATTGGCCCTGATCACTGCCATGGTTTGAGGATTCCAAGTCCCCTTAAGCACCTGCAAGTAATCAGCCATAGAGTTAATCACCAAATGAGTTTGAATTTTATTACTAAACCATCTCCAAATATTAGCTGCAAAACTACAATCAAAGAAGAGATGATTAGTATTTTCCACATGACAAAAACATAGAGAGCACATTGAGGGAAAAAGGAAGCCTCTTGAGTTGAGATTTTCATCAATTGAGACTTTGTTATGCATAATTCTCCAAACCAACATAGAATGTGTTGGTGCTGAGTCAAAATCCCATGGGAACATAGACCAAATACTGGACACATTAGTCTTCTTGATCACTTTGTAAGCAGCTTTAATGGATAACATTCCATTTTCTATCTCTTTCCAAGTCAGGGTGTCTTCAAAATCTAGATCAGAGACAAAAAAAAGGCCTTATAGTATCCAAGAGAGTGGGCATTGCAGTTTGAATATTATTGTGAATGGACCACTCATTGAGCTTCCAACAGTCTGCAACATTAGATTTTAGGTTGGCATGGAAAATTTCTGGAACTTTATACTTAAAAGCCAAAACCTCTCCAGTCCAATTGTCCAGCCAGAAGTTTATCTTTTTGCCATTTCCTATGATCCATTTATTGTTATCAAGGACAATGCTACGCCACTCTTTAAGACCTTTCCAAAGAGAAGACTTAATGTTGTATTTTAAAGCCTTTCCATTTCTGAAAACTCTAGCAGAAAGAAGGACTGCCAATTTCTAAAAATGATATATCAAATTCACTTTCTTTAAAGTCTTGTCAAATTTAAATGAGAAGGATTAAATATTTCGCTGGTTGAGATATCATTATTTACATTATTATAAAAGTAATTAGTTTTTTTTGTGTTGTTCATTTTTAATAGTAACTAGTAAGAGACCTGTGCGTTCGCACGGGTCACGCCGATGCAATTTTTTTCAAGATGAGTTTAAATTATAAATCGTAAAATTTGACATTTTGACATAAACACAAAAGTGTTCGGGTGCTCTGAGTTCATGACGAGAAAACTCTATCATATAAGTATTTTATTAAGGTCTATAAAATATATTGGGTTATAGTTGGAATCAACAAATATAAGATGAAATTTGTTGGTGCTAACATGAATTGCGAATTTTAAAAATTAGAATGTTGATAGTTTTATATGAGCTGAAACAGAGATTATTGAAAAGGATATTAATCGAGATCTATTTGACTAAAAAATAATTTTGAAATAAAATGAAAATTTAAGTAAAATATATTGTTAAATGAACACCGACGAAATGAAATTGGGAAAGGAAAATTTAAAAATTGAGTAAAAAAACGAAATTATATGAAAAAAAGTTGAAAATTAATAAAATTGTGAAAGGAAATTTAAATGTATAATTTTTAAATAACCATAATTTATAAACAATAAAATTATTAAAGAAAAACTTAAACAAAAAATATTTAAAACTATGGCAAAATACTATATGGACTGACCAATACAAATTTTACTTTCCATGGTTCAAGAGAGATCCATTTAAGGGAATTACTTTTCCATATGAATGCTTCCCCAACACGGTAAAAAGTTACAATTGTCCTTAAAAATTAAAGATGCATCTTCGAACGTACCTTTTATACACATAAGGCAAACCCAAATTGTTGAGACAAGTTTATTTTGTTAAAATTTAGCTCGGAGATGCATCTTCGTATCAAAATTAGGGTGAATCCGGAGATGCATCTCCGTAGCAATCTTTAATTTAAAATTCAATGAGTTTTTCAGAGATGCATTTCTGGAATATGCCATGTTAGGTCAAAATAGAAACAATTGTAGAAAGTTGGAAAAATAACACAAATTAACATTCAAATACTTAACATTACATATATATTGTTAACATAAACTCAATATTATATTTCATTATAAATGGGTGGTTCATGACGTTGCAACATCTTTAGAATATCTTCGGCCATTCTTGCAAATGTCACAGCCACTTCAATCGAACTCTTTGATAAGTAACAACAAAATGTACTCCACATAACATTTAAATCTTCATTCATCTTCAGTTCAAGCTTGTTGAACCATATCTTCACTTCCTCGTCAATCTAAGGTGAACGATACTTGAACTTGACAAATATTCAATTTTTTGGATATCGTATGAGAGTATTCAGTTTGAATTTCGAATCGGTGAGAGGTATGTCCTCGAAAACCCTAAATTGAAATATGTACACAAATGCAAGATGAGAATATTTTCATTTTAGTTTGTTGTGTTTTTGTAAAGAACATGGGATGATAGACCCCCTATTTAATTTTATTTCATTAACCACACTAATTCCTCATAATTCTGCTCATTTCCCTATTTTTATTTAAAATTCTATTTCACTACCCACTTACAATTTCTCTCAATTTCTACCAATTAATTTATCAAATTAATAAAATAAATTATATTTTAATACTAAAATCAATATTCTTCCCTTCTACATAATTTAATTATATAAATAAACTCTACCCAACAACTCATTAACCCATATAATATTAATTAAACACTTAAAAACACTCTAAAATTAAATAAATATTATAATAAAAATTGGGGGTTACACCCCAATACACATGACCCATTTAGATGGATTTTGAGGTGACATACTCTAAAGTGGAAAAAAATGTTTTTGAGAAAACGTATCTTGTCAGATCAATACACTTCCTATCATAAGCACTTGCTATAAGATGTCTCATTTCAAGAAAGCGCGTCCATTTATTAAATGGTGTCGGACCATTAACACAAAAAAGAGAATTGAGAATTGCATCGTAATTTTTTTCACTATATGGCGATGTGTATGATTCCCTATGCATCATCAACACTTGTATAAGCTAATGGCCGACAAATTGGCGGCCCTCATCTCCTTTTTTGAGCAAACCTAAAACAACTCGAAAATCATAGTTGCCGCCACCTTTAGCATCTACAATTTGCTCAATGTATTTGTGCATAAAAGCGATATCTCTTCAATGTGGATGATTTTTGGTAACGATAGTGGAGCAGATGGTTTGCTAATGCGAGCACACTTGAAAACACTTTTTTGAGATTTTGGAGAACCAAAAAATGCAAGTCAACATGTTCAAAGTTTGAAGGAGACCGTCTCGTAGAGCTGTCACTATGTGTTGGTTTGACCTTTTTATGTGCACCCGTTGTTTTAACCGATTTCGACGGTGGTTTCAAATTTGTTGTTTCTGGATAGAAAATCTTCCTTAGTTGCTTTTTGATGTGCAATTTCATGATGTCATCAAATTTTGAAAATCTCTTTTGGATTAATTCCTATTTGATCATAATTGTTATACTTGATTTATCTTCATTTATCACACCATCATGATCAAACCTAGGCCTTTTCAAGTGAGTGTAAACTTCATCCATATGTATCAACTTATCAAACTTCATCTTCTTTTAAATTAAATAAGCACATGGAAGATCGTACGTCTTTCTAAGTGTACAATCCACCCTTTGAGCTATCTGAACCTCTTTTATCCGCTCGTTTGGTTTCATAAAAAAATAAAATTCAATCTCGCCCGAGATATATTTCCAACCAACTGTGAATAAAGTATGTTGTCTTTGAATCGATGTTCTAACAGAGTAATGCTCTGACCAAAAGATGTCAGTATTTCATTATGTTGGTTTCGGAGCATTTGGTTCACAACGTCCCAATCTTGACAAAAATCACCTTTAGTGTTTCCCAATCAAATTTTTAGTATAACATATGCAGATTCAACTCATTTAGTTATTGTATTGCAAAAGTGTCTAACTAGACCAGTCCAGGCATAAACAAGCTTCTCCTTCACCTGATTCAAAATAGTATTCTCAACATATTTTAGAAAATATGGCAATCTCGCACACACCCTTCTGAAATGTATTACAAATTTGGAATATAACTCTTTCTTGGAAGAATTTACTATAGCATTTCATGCGTCCATTATCTTTTCCTACACCACACTAGGTTTGACTATTTTTTCATCTTCACCCTTGATTTTTTTGTTGCCTACCGCAAGTTTTAGTCTATTTCTCACATTTTTAGTTATGTGATACTTACAAAGTAATGCATACAATGTAGGAAAATCATTTACAACCGAATTCATCAGTGTGGTGTCGTGATCGGTGACAATTACATTTAGCATGTTTCCTTGGTCCTTTAACATAGTCTTGCACATTCTCAAAGCCCATGTAACATTGTCTTTTTTTTATCCTAAAAATGCAAAACCGACTGAAAAAATTATCTTCGTAGAAGTAACATCAACAATTTTCAGGAGTGCAAGCCTATACTTGTTTGTTTTATATGTTGAATCAATTATGTGGATATGAGAAATGTGTTGAACAACTTGATGGAATCGGGATGAGTCCAAAATATATCTCGAAAAGTGACTTTTTCCTCACAAACTCTGTACCTAGAAACATAGTATTCATCTTCCAAAAACTTCAACATTTGTTGCATTTCCAATGATGGACCTCTTATCACCTTGTTGTTTCGGATACACACGTTGTATACTTTTTTGATATTTGAAACATTTAGAGGCCCTTTCCGGTTCAAAATTGTGAGTATGTTTTTCGGCGCCACCATGTTTAATGTCATGCCCGAAACAAGTTCCTTCTCATCCAAAATAAGGCAACATACAATTGGATGACCGACTAGCTTGTCACTCAAGACATGATTATGTATACCAAAAGCAACATTAAATTTTCATGTATCATTTGTCTTACAGTATCCGCTCAATTTAAGCGGACATTCACATTTTCACAATCTAATATCATTGTGTTTCAACTTTCTAATCAGTGGCTGGTACGTGCCACTTTTTTAACATCTCATTGTTACAAATGCTTGTTTTCTATAAGAATCATTGTCAGACCTTCTGATTACAACGTCAAACCTCAATTTCGCGACCTCCATACGCACCCATTATAGCATACGTTCACGTACAAAATCTTGTTTATTTGTAAATTGTTCACGAACATTTACCTCGACAACAACCGGCATAGCACCCAATTTAATATCACTCGGTTTAACAACATCATTTACTTCATGTGATTAAACATCATCTTTCACTTTTTCGGTTTAACATCCATCTTCATAGTAGTTTTGAGAAACATATTTGGATATACCATATATAGTACCAATCATAATAGAAAAACAAATTAAAAACTCAAAGTATTAGCCTATTAGGTAAATCTAGAGATGGATTGCCGGAACAAGTGAAACTTAGTCTGAAGATGCATATCCGGACTTAACGTTGTTTTTCAGCTCAAAAACCAGATTAACGGAAGGAATGAAGGATGAATTGAATTAACTTTATTCCATATTCTTTTGCTCTCTTGATGTGATAAAATACAAGAATGATGTTTTGGTGTTGAAAAATTGATTGAGAATGAAATAATTTTTTTAAGGATTTTGAGAGATAAGTTGATTTTGATCATGAGGAAGAAGAATATGTAAGATAGTGTTTTATTTTATTTCCCGCTTGACATTTTCTTATATGCATCTCCGTAACCATCGCTGAATTGTTAAATAAACTAACTTAGTGAATAAAAATATCATAAATAAGTATAGGAGGTTTACGAAGATGCATCTCCGAATGCACCTTAAATAACATTCGAAGATGCATCTCTGGACCTGATTTTAACAAAAATGAAATGTGTGACTGAATTATGAGAGCTGATATAATTTTAGGTGTGATCGAAGTGGTCGCAGTAAAAATATTTTTGGGTTTTCATAAGTGCAGGGCGCACCCCATAAAGTGAGATGAGTATTCCCTTCCATTTAAAGGCAGAGCAAAGTAGACTAACACAATACAAATTCCACCGTACAAATTCCACTGTGCAACATGTTCACTAGCAAAAATCCATAAGTCGGGGATTGCTTAATGCACCCTAAGTATTATTTTTCCACCCTAATGAAAAACCAAAACAACCCCTTAGATTCTGAAAATGCACTTTCAAACGTACGCCAAATATACAGAGTTCATATGTAACTGAGTCAAATCCTCGTTTTGGTAAAAAAAATTCTAAAAATATATTTCTAAAATAAATCAGAGAGTGTCCTTCCATAAAAGACACCCTATGAAAACTAACATCAATATTGAAGAAAATGACACTAACAACAACAACAAAAAATCAAATTAAATAGCTTTCAATGCTCATAAAATGTAGAACATAACTCCTATGTTCTATTCTATACTATTCCATTATGATTATCAAAGGCTATAGTGTTGTTTTTTATATACTCGTCCATTTTTTTTCATTCCTTATATAACCTCCAGTATTTTGTGTTAATTAGTTGTAAATATTACCTTCTATTTAACTTTGATAAAGTTGTCATTTAGCATTTGAGATAGTTTACAATCTTACATGAATCAAACCTTAGCGAGTCCTTGGCTGTTTGTTATACATGAATGTCATTTTCTTCGATAAAGATATGTTACATTGTCATTTTCATCGATGATGCAATATTACATTGAAAAAGAAAAATTAGAAGCTGTTGCTATTTAGAAGCTGTTACATAATAGAAGATAACACCAACAAAAAACAAAAAATAGGAGGGCTTCACGAATGGTTCAATGGTTGTGACAGTGTTGGTGAGAAACTGGACCGTAAAGATAAGAAAGAGGGCCTAACTTTATTACGAAAGTATGGATTATGCATAAAATGAATCTGGAGATGTATATGCAGACTAAATGAGTCTCACTTGAGACGTATTTTGGTGTGAAAGTGTTACGTCCAAAAATATACTTCCGAGAATTTAAAGGCATTTTCAAAATTTCTTCAGCCGCTTTTCTACCACTACAATTCCCTAAAGTCAAAACGAGTGACTCATTTAAAGCCGGAGCAAAATACTGGATGGACTAACCCGATACAAATATTGTATGAACTAACTCAATAAATACAAAGATTGTTAAAAAGGGGCACATCAGTAATTCACATATATGAATCTACATAGAACTACATAACTATCATGCAAAGGGTCACCAAAAGACATGCTGAACGAAAGAAATTTCTGGAGGACTCTGAATCAATCAGAATGGACATATACATACAATTGAGAATGGAAATGTAATTCATGATATGCAAATAGGAAGTGTTCATTATTTCCCTAAAATAAATAAAGTTACAAAGATATTTTAGGAATTTAAATCTTCTCAACATCTGAAATTGCAACAAGGGTGCATTAATCTCCTTCATAAAGACTTTTGGAGTGGAAATCAAGTTTGTAGGATTGGTTGTGTATCTACAGAAGCTCCCATTCAGGTTCAGACACATTACAAGTTTCATCTAACTTCTTCATTAAATCTCCGCTCTTCCCGTGCCATACTGCAAGCTCCTTATACTCTTGTTTTCTTGCCGACTTCTTCGATAAAGAAAACCCTTTCCGCGTTGTTTTCTTAAAAAGGAAAACATTGTTCAAGTTAGAGGTGAATGCGAACGCATACCAAATAAAGATCAGTTTTTGGAAGAGAAAGGGGAGTAGGAGTGTGTACCTTGTTAGCCTTCAGATTGGCAATTTCTTTGGGAACTAATTCGAGATCGTCGCTCGTCACCATAACACAAGTTTCCTCAAGATCTTCTTGCATGGTTTTAGGACTTTGATCTATGATAGCAGACATTAGATTTAGAACAACATGCAACTCAATGACTTAATAATGTTACATACTTGAAAATAATGTTGGTAAGATTGCAAAGAAGATCATGGGATCGCACGATCGTGCGATCAAAGCACCTTTGTGCATACTGCCATGCCCATAGGATGGGAACAGGAGGGATGAGTGGAAAATCGCAAGATAGTCATGGGGTGTCAAATATCGACCATGACAGATCGCGGTGACGGATTTTTTTGATAACCGCCATGGCCAATTTGTGAAGGATGGCGGCACCATATGGGGATTTTTGGCTTTCCACCATGGTATGGTACGCCATCCGCCTACAATAACATTGGGATCTCGAGTTGCTTACAGTCGGTTTTCGTTTAAACTAGGGCCGCTTTTAGCAGAAAAACCTTTTTTTTTAAATAGAAAAAAAATACTTTCTACAAATTAATTGTTACGACATATTTTTTTAAGGAAAATGTTAGAATATTAGTATTGATGTGAGAATATTAGAGTTCATGAGATAAGGAAATACTCACCATCAGAAGAACTCGTACTTATCTGTTTTTCTTCATCTGAAGCTGGCTTTGAAACACTAGCAATATGATTTTGATCCTCATTTGAAATCTCACAACATTGTGATGGAACACAAGTATTTGTTTCTGCCGAGGCGATTTCATTGAATATTTTGGTTGCAACCATTTTTTCATTTACTCTGTTCACATCAATGCCTTGATTTGGTTTAACATCCATGCTCCCAATGTGTTGTCTTGAACGCGAAACAATATTGCTTTTTTTGACAGGCTTCCTCGGAGACGACGTAAACAAAGCACCGGTCTTACCAGTTCCATCATATGCTGCAGCATGTATGCCATCTTTATCAATATTAAGACCGATTCTCCGACGCTCGGCTGTTTGTTTGGTATTAGCTTTTGCATATCTTTCCATGAAATTTTGGACTTGCTTCTTACCAAACCTAGCATCGGTCTGTTGATCTATCGGCAATTCAGAGTCATCGTCACTTTCATCCAAAATACATGAAAGTGTAGGAATCAAATCTTTCATGATATCAGAATATAACTTTTTCACACTTTCTCCAACATTCTGCACCTGATTCTCAATATATTCAACTGTATCCTATACCCAAAGAACAAACATATATAAGAAATTTAGCGGCTGATATGATTGAAAAAGGTGCCATATAAATTAGGCATGGTATGCATTCATAAAAATTAAATTAAGCATGGTTATCATTAAAACAAAAGTTAATTAATTAAGTAACAAGTAACATATTTGACTATTGTGTAAATACTAAATCAGCACATTGAATAGGTTGCAAACGGACATGCCTGCCTTGCAAAAGGCCGCAAAAACAGAACGAGTATAGGCCTAAACCTTTGACCCGCCCCGAAGAAAATGAGGGCGGGGCGGGCATTGCACCTCTAAAGTCTAAATATTGCAAAAAATTATGGTAATGCCCACTCCCACAAAAAACAAAAAAACAGATGGTGCGGGTCTAAAACCTTGGTCCACCCAGCGAAAAAGTGCGGGCAAAACACAAATGTCTGGCGGGCCGGGCCCGTTTTGCCACCCCTAGACCCTAGTTAAAGTTAAAACACAATCAGAACATACCTCATACATCAGATCTTCTGCATCTAGGCACATATTTTCAAATTTCTGGTACATGTTTCCAACCCAATTTATGCCTTTTACCTCCATGGTGGCCATAATATCCTTCATGTATCTTAACCTATGAGATTTGTAATGCAATTATCTGCAAAAAATCGATAGAAATTATTCAACAGAGCCTAAATTGATGGTGAAGTTATATTAGCAATCAGCATCAAGGGTAAAAGAACAATGATCATAAAGACAAAGATTGAATGCAGAAGAATTCAATTTCCAGCACATGACATGCCAACATGCAAGCCATTTAAACAGATAATTAACTAATAATTACAAAACTAACTAATGACAAACCATTTAAACAGGTAATTAACTAATAATACCAAAATCAAAACCATAACAACTTTATCTTCTAAAACCATACCAAAACCTTCAACTAATTTCCCACATAACTTCTTAGCTTCAAACCCTAATGGCTTCTTCTCTCTCATCAACAAAGAGAGAAACAAAAAAATCAAGTAAAGTTCAATATTGTTTGATCACAACTCACAAAACAACAAATTTACCAAAAATAACAAAACCACACACGTGACAAATTCAATTCAACACAACCAAAGAGAAACAGAAAAAGGGTACAACACAACACAATACCAGCAAACAAAAAAACCAATTTTTTCAACAAAGTTCATAACTTTCGATAACAAAACGAAAAAACCCATTAAGAATATGAAGAGATAAGACAGCTGAATCGATCATAGAAAGAATCAAACGTACCTGTTATAAAAACAAAACCCTTTCAACCACACGAAAAAGGGTTCATCCGAATTCTTAAAAAGAGAGAAAAATAATCAAGAAAGAAGAAGAATTGAAGAGGAAAACACTCAAGAAGAGGTGTGACTTGTGAAATAGGGTACGAGGAGGAACAAATTAAGGAAACGTGCACCCTCAAGGTTTAGGTTTCCACACGTGTACACTTTGTTTCATCATCCTATAATACATGCTAACAACATGAACATTCTTTTTATTCTTATTCTTATTTTATTCCAAAGTTTTCTATTTCGATTCTTTGTGTGTGACATTGACATATTAATAAATGTGTTGTAACTTCTTTCTTAAAATTCATAAATGTATGGTAAGTTATTTCTTAAGGATAAATGTGTAGTAATTTGTAATTATTAAAAAAAAAATTGTTTTTCTATGATATATTTATGAAGACATATATAACAATTGTATGATGAAAATAAAAGGGTATGAATTATTTATCTATTGATATATGTGTGGGTTTAACTTGATATATATATATATATATATATATATATATATATATATATATATATATATATATATATATATATATATATATATATATATATATATATATATATTTGGTTTATCACCACCGGTATAGTCCGGTTCGGGGGATCAACTCTGGCATCAAGTGGGTCAAGCCCCCTCCCGATCGCAGCTGTGGGGGATCGAACCGTGGTTCTCCCTATTGTTTAAGTGTATGAGTTAACAATGTACTATTTTCATTCGAGATTATGTGTGCTTTTGAACTTAGGTTCCTTTAGTGATTTCTAACTATTTTTTTTTAAAAAAAAATTGGTATCTGACTTTGAGGCCGGTTTTTAACATTGTTTTAGTCAATGTTCTAAGTTATGTCCTAAAAAAGTTATTTGAATAATATGTTATGGTTTAAGAATAAGTTTTAACAATTTGTCCTTGAAAAAAACATGTAATGATTTAATAAATTATGTTGGTTGAATTAAAATGAATAATTTTTTATGTATCACACATTGTAATGCATTAACCTATCACATATTAAGATGAACACAAATCAAACATGTCTTAAAATGTGTAGTTGTGATGTTTTGTGATACAATGATATAACTTAACATGAATAATCTATCATGTCATGAATATTTTCTTACAATATAAATTACAAGTGATTTTTGCTACATTTCAGTTGAACTTTAAAAATGTCAAGGCCATTTATTTTTATAAATGATTTGAAAAAAGGAAATCAAGTATGGAAGATTGCTATTCGAGTAGTTGATTTATGGATAGTAAAAGAGCGTAGTGACCAACAGCATGTTGAGCTGGTCATACAAGATGCCAAGGTAGACATTAGTTTTAAGTCAATTTAAAATGAATATTTTCACCCAACTATTTATGATTCTATTTTTGTTAAAAATTATAGGGTGACCAGATCCATGTGTTAACCCTCCATCAAGATTTTGAATATTGGATGGACAATATCGAAGAACATCAGACTTATATAGTGTACAATGGTGAACCACTTGATAATGATTTTTCCTTCAAGTTGTGCGAAAACAAGTTGAAACTCCTCTTAAATGGTGGCACTACTATTTCAAAAGTGGATTTCCCAGACATCCCTCCACATCAATTCAAGTTTAAAGCCATTTCTGAAATTCTTGATGGAAAATTCATGTTTGATTACTTATATGGTAATCAATTGCATTTAAACCATTGTAAAGTTTGTCCATTGTGCATTACATCATTTGCGAGAACCACTTATTTTTATGTAATGTATCAGATGTAATTGGAGTGCTTCGTGAGGTTGGGAAATCACAACCTGCTAATGGAGGCACAATGGCATATACCAATATTTCCCTAAGCGATGAAAGGTATGAACTCATACAACCAAAATGTTTTGTAATTTAAAAAATTTATCATCTAACCATTGTCAATGATTTTAATCTTCTAAGTGGAAACATCATTGATGCTGCTTTGTGGGAGGATTATGGAACAAAATTGATGACTTATATGAGTTCAAATGGTATAAAGGAGCCAACTATTGTTATTATAACTCATGCTTTGTGCAAACAAAACTCAAGTACATTTTCTATCTTATTATATCTTTTGAATTAACAAACCATTACTACGAAAGTGCTTTATTTGTTGCATTTAACAATTCTATTTTAGTAACTGGGAAATCAAGCCTGTCAAATGCTTGGAGTGGTTCTAGACTCCACATCAATTTGGATCATCCCCAAGTTGTACAATTTAAATCAAAGTAAGACCAGTTGTCCATATTTAAATATCAATTACAATCTTGCTTGTTTGATAAATGTAATGAACTATATAAAACTTATTTATGGTTTCAGATTAGGTGTAACAAAAAGTTCCCAAACTGCTTTAAAATCATTTTCACAAACATCTGATTCACAACAGCCTTCACAAGACAACTCTTTCACAAAAATGAAGGAAGTAAAAACTATTGCAGAGATCAATGGATTGCAACATGTAAAAAATTAAATATTCTACCTTTGATGTTCAATGGTTGGAGTCCTGTAATTTGTGATTGTATGTGAATTTAATTATGTAGGAGAGTTTCTGCATCACAGTAGGCAAGACCAAAAGGTTCAAGCCAAACAAGTTTGGCTGGTATTATGAAGCTTGTCCTACATGCAATAGGCCTAACAAGACTCCTGGTATGCCTTTTGAATGCACGTGTGGTCAGAAAGGTGTCTTACCGGTAACAAAGTATGTTTGCATACACAAGAAAACTCAAAATTTGGTATCATTAATCAATTAAAGCTTGATTGAGTATGTGTATTCCATATTGTAGGTACAAAATAGAAATCGAGGTTGAGTACGATAATCATGTTGGATTCTTTATGTTTTTGGATAAAGAATGTGTCCCAATTGTTGGAATGTATGCTCAAGAATTAAGAAAAGTGATGAAGGATGTAAGTTCAACCTATATAGACATTTGAATTCTTAGTAGTTTATCAATGTTCTATTCTTTAATTATTTTTATCTGGCTTAGGCTGGAGAGGATAATCACAAGATTTACCCTTCACACCTAGACCAACTTTTAGAAAAGGAGTTTGCGTTTCGAATTAAGTTCCAACCTTACTTTGGCCAATCGTCGATTGTAACGCTAACTGAAGATGTAAAAGTTATCAAAATGATAAAGGATTATATGAACCCAAATGAGGTAATTCGATGATATTTCTCTCATGTAGCATGTACATTTATATAAAAATAATCTTATGTTTTTAATCACACTTTTAATGTAAAATTAATATTAAATGGTTTTATCGCTGATTAACATTCAATATTTTATTATTATATTTGTACATTACACTTCAAAGGTTTCTAAGATGTGCAAGACGGTTGAAGGGATAAATCATGATTTACCAAATATGGAAAAATTTATATCAACTCCCACAAAGGATGTAGAGTACTCAACTGTAAGTTCTCAATCATTATTGTTTATACAAATTTGTATCTACATTTTGTCACAATTGATGTATGTATGGAAAACCATTATAAGTTAATAATTTTTTTTATAATTTATCAATATTCAATCAAAGTTGTCCCCATAAGTTATCAAAATTGTATGGTTGTGATTGGGGTGTACTATAAAATTTTTGTGTTTGTGATTGTGATGTATGGTTGGAAAAGCATGATAAGTTGTCAAAAATTTATCATATGTTATTTATATTCTGTCAAAGTTTTCCCCATAAGTTATCAAAATTATGTGATTGTGGTTGTTGTGTATTGTAAAAGAAATTATGATTGTGATGTATGTTTAGAAAAGCATGATAAGTTATTAAATTTATTTCCGAAGTTATTAAATTTTTTTCAAAAATTGTCCCATAAGCCATCAACAAATTTTGATTGTGCTTCTGGTCTATTGTTAAACTTCTAACAAAATATTATGATTTAATTTGTTCTATGAAATAATTTTGTTTCATCTTCATGTTGATTGATGTAGTATTTTAAGAGATCAAACTTTATTAAAGATGTGCAACTGGATGATTCTTTTGTACAAATGTAATAACAAAGAATAAGTAATCACACCGGTATACATGTTTATTAGTACTTAAAATGCTAAATGTAAAAAATATATTTAAATTTATTCTTATTTAAGAAACTAAACTTGATATGCTTCACAATCTGTAATGAATGTATTAAGATGTACTCTAATATTTTTTGTAAAATTAATTGACTGCAGCAAAGTGCATCCGTCCAACAAAACTGGAGTCAAGAAACAAGTTCAAACAATACCCCGACTAAGAGGATGGTCACTTCAAATGGCCTTGAAGAAATTTCTGCATCTGAGATCATAACTTCAAAAGAGTCATCCAAAAAAATCAAGAAGGAGTGATTTTTAGTTTTTAGAAATTATTTTGAAAATGGTTAATCTATCCATTTTTGTTGAGATTTCATCTCAGTTTTTATAAGGGTTATATCCAATAATCTACCACTATATCCTAAATTGAGGTTTCTCATGTGGATTATATCCTAACATTAAATAACTCATATTTTTTTTTATGCTGATAACTTAATTAAACATGAATGACAATTCTATTTAAGCATTACATAATTTGATGATAAGATTTATTAAAGTTTGAATCTATATTTGAAAGTTATATATTGAATTTTAAATTAAATATGATATGGCTTTTGTATTGATTAATGTCTTCAATCTAATTCAATAAATTGACTGTGTAAATTTAAACCATCATGTGTGTCATAATAATTAAGGTGTATTGATACTTTTCTTTTTAGTGCATAATTTTTTTAATCTAAATTTCATCTAAATTGAAAACTTCAAACTACAATGACATGCAACTAAAAAATATGACATTAATGCAACATGTCCTATATGTCAGACTAATGATATTTACTAGGGACATTACTAGAAAGTTCTTGGCGGTTTTGCAAGTATAGATATAAAGAAGTTTAAAATCATCTAGGGACATTACTAAAAATTCTTGGTTTTGAAATCAATTTTAAATTTTCTCTTTTTCTCTACGGTCCAAAGGAAATCAAGTTTATCTACTCCTTCCCCATTTTCATGGTAAGTAGAGATAAACAGAGATTAAAGTTTACCACAATTTAAGATGAATACTTTGAATAAAATTTTTAAATCTAGCTTTTCATAATTCAAACCTAACACCATAAAACGGTAGGGATTTTTTTAGGAAATGTCTCTTTTTTAAAAGTGTGTAGGAAGTTGTCTTCCTCCCGAGATGATTAGTCAATGAATAGGAGTTAGACTTTGACGCTACTTGTTGGATATGTGACTCCAGACACAAGAGAAGAGGTGAATTGTGTGTTTTAGAAATATGGTAGTTTGAAAAACTTTCTTTAACATTACCAGAGTTTTAAAAACATTTTGAAAACGTTTGTAAGAAATTAGCAATGAAAAAATAAAGGGTTAATGAACTTTTTCGTCCCTTTAAATATTGCAGATTTTGTTTTTAGTCCCTCCAAAATTTTCCTTTAAGAAATCGTCCCTTCAAAATTTTTCTTCCGAATTATTGGTCCCTAACGTCAAATTTCGTAGCTAATCGGTGGCTAAAGTCGTAGCTAATTTCTAGCAAATTTGACGTTAGGGACCAATAGTTTAGACGAAAATTTTTGAAGGGACGATTTCTTAAAGGAAAATTTTGGAGGGACTAAAAACAAAATCTGCAATATTTAGAGGGACCAAAAAGTTCATTAGCCCAAAAATAAATAAGTAGAAAATAAAGAGTTATGGGTAAGAGAAGTAACACCAAGAATTATAGAGGTTCGATCAAAATAGAGCGATCTAATCCTCTCCCCAAGATTTGATCTTGAGAGCATTCAATAATTCTTAAGAGATTTTAATAGGTTAAACTCCCGAACCCCCTATACAAGGAAAAATGAAGTTTCAGACTAACTTTCAACCATCAGTGGACACAAAAGAGAAGCGGTTAGTCTTTCGTCCAAACAGTAGATTGAAGCGTATAATCTTCTTTTCAAACAACAACTTGATGTGGTTAGTCCCTAAGATAAACCAAGATTTTTCGCTAGCTTATCTCAAACCAAGGTGAGCTTTTGAACCGGGTTGTGTTAGACGCTGGCCTTAAGATCTAGAGGGGGGTGAATAGATCGTTCACAGTTTTACGGATTTAAACGACTTTTCAGCGGAAGTGATTCTGAATCGACTCGCGTCTATTCCGAACCACTATCGAAACGATTTTATATGTGTTTAAAAACCATTCAAAGACTTGAGGTAAATGATAAGAGTATATGTTGCAGAATCAAGGCGTTTCTCTTATTGAAAATCAGATTAACTTTTTGTATGATGGACAATGTTTGCAATGCAGTAAGAGTGATAGAAACAAATATACAAACACTTGGTGATAATGATCAAATTGAAGGTGATTCAATGTGTGATGGATTGTGATGTTTATGTACGTTCTTAGTTCACAATCTTAACACTCGAATCGTTGATCAATTTGCTGTTATAACCAAATATGAACAGAATGTAAATGAAAAAGTAAAAGCGACAAGAACACGATATTTGTTTAGGCAGTTCGTCGATCGTCCTCGCTACGACTACGTCTGCCCCCAATTCCAAATTGAAATTGGGTAATCTTTCATTAATGTTGAAAGTAGTATATACAAAGAAGATAACAAAGCGATAAACGATAAACCAATTATGTCGATCCTTTGAATCTTCTTCCCCCTTAATCTTGAGCAAGATCAAGGTTATCCAAGAGCTTCACTTTGATTCCCTTCTGCAGTGTCTTGATTCCTTGAACTCCCCGTTCCTCAATCGTTACACTCAGTCGAATCCTCAATGAACGCCTCTTGATAAAAACCCCCAAGAACCACCCGTCGTGGAGGACAAAACCCGCAGATTTTATTCACCAACAAACCCCACAAACCTTCACCCACTAGGAATCTTCAATTCCGTTCCATGGACGTTATCGAACTCATCACTAACCCGCAACGCAAGAATGATTATGTGTAATTTTGTTGGAGATGATGAAGAACGAAGATGAGAAGCGTTTGTGTATCTTTCAGTCGTTGGTGTTACCTTGAATAATTACCCCTTGCACAATATATATGATTGCGTAACAGTTGGAACCAAGAATAACTGAATTTTGGACTTTCTTGATCAGTTAGGTCGACCTCTTGTAGAGGTTAGGTCGACCTAGCAGTGCTTGCTGAAGTTTGCTCCCAGTTAGGTCGACCTGTTGAAGGAGTAGGTCGACCACAATCCTCTTCTGATGCGTTCTGGGAACATTTTCTTAGATTAGGTCGACCTAGTTGTTATGTAGGTCGACCTAGCAGCAGTATATGTATTTTTCTTCATTTTAGGTCGACCTGGGTTGACAGTAGGTCGGCCTAACTGCTGATTTTCTGCATTTTCCTTGTTCAGCTTGTGTTGAGTTGACCTATATGCATAGTAGATCATCCTGTGCTTTGTTTGGATGCTCATTTGAGTTTGCCATAAATCAAAAACATCTTTGAGTGTAATCTTGTATTCACATACTCCCCCTTTTTGATGATGGCAAACCAATAGTCAAAAGCTTTGGTAGTAAGTGATGAAGACTCAACAAGGCTCCCCCGTACATCCAGCATCTATCTCTCAACCAAGCAATATCTTCACAAAGCTCCCCCGTACACTCAGCATCTATTGCATCTATCTCCCCCTTTGACAACATCAAAAAGAGAAACAAGGAAACAGAGTAGGAGAGTAACAAGAGAAATAAAGAATACCGGTAGTCATAGAGATAGATAACATGTAGATGGTGAAATCATAAGAACTAAACATGTTTTAAAGAAAACCAACAACATACATAGTAGTCCAAGAGATTAATAAAAGAAAACAAAGAGTACTACATCATATAACGTTTTTAACAAAAGGCTTAATGATATGAAATGCAATGAAATGATGATATGATAAACAATGCGTCCTAACGCCTGCCCCTTCTTCCTCTTCCTCTTTGAAATGTATGAGGTCGATCTTCTTCAACCTGTTCCAACAGATCCAGCACAGACATGTTGAGAGTGTTGAAGCTTTGGCTTATATTAGCATGGCGATGCAATGCCGTTTCCTCAAACTGATTTTGTCTTAGAGTGGAGTTGGAGGCAAACGTCTCAAAATCTCTTTTGTGATCTTGAACTAAGTTGTACAACGATTGATATTGTTGTTGTTGTTCGTCATAGCGATCTTGTTGGAGCTGTTGCATTGTTTGAAATTGAAGCTGTTGAGTTTCAAAGTTCTGCTGTTGTTGAAGTTGCATAGCCTCAAGCATAGATATTATGTTGGATTGATCAGGAGGAGGTGGAGCTGTGTATCCCCAAGGGATATCCTCTTGTTGTGGCGGAACATATCTCCAATTTGCATCCGTGTCATGAGCTGCATCTTCCATGGTATGATCCTCATCATTTGCTATTTCTTGATCATTTCCTTCTTCTTCATTTTCTGCAGTGTAACCAAATTCTGTAGGATCATCATAGTTGTAGATGATTTTTCCGGTCCCCTTTTGAATGAGATAATAGGTTCTCCTATTTGGATCCCAATGATATCCCATGAGGGTTAAGGTTGTTTGGGAAAAGTCCTGGTTCTGTTTCATTGTGATGTATGATAATCCATCGAGCTTCATGCCGAAATGGTTCACAATAGTTTGTATGATCGAGCCATAGCAAAGAGCAGTAGTCTTCTGCTTTACTTCCTCAAACTTGGCAGTTAGAAAGTGTGGCCAGTGCACACGTGTTCTGTTTTGGATCAAGTACATCAAGACAATCTCATTCCTTTCAATTCTGGAAAATCCGCCTGCTCGTGGTCGAATGACTCTTGAGATGACCCAATTTAGAAGCCTAGGGTCTCTCTTCAGGTGACCGGCTGTTATTGTTTCATTTGGTTTGTCAAAGACGGAAGGATCTTTGAGGATAGACTTCATGTAGGCCTCATGATCATAGATTCCCGGTACGTCCCCGTCTTCTATACGTAATTCATCGCCTTCAATGTTGAGACCAAAGATACTAATCCAAGTACGTTTGTCAACGATATGAGATCTTGACCCCATCTTAAACCTAAAATTACAGCCTGCCTCTCTTGTGAACCCTGCATAGAATGCTCTAACAGTGTTTTCACAGTATGGTGTGGCACATTCCAAAAGGGGATGAACATTTTGATGCTCAATAAGACTCACAACTTCAGGAATATGCATATTTTTAGCAACATGTTGATTGAAAATATACTGCTTCACTACCTTCATTTTCATTTGCCATTTTTCAAAATTATCTCTACAATCAGGGTGAACAAGGGCTACAGCACTTACCGGTTGTGAGGATGATCCAGATGCAACTTCCTTTCCCTTTCTTGATTTTGGAGGCATAGTTGTTGATGATTTTGTGTGAGAAGGATGATTTTGAACAATTTTGAGTTTGAGGAGTTAGGGTTAGCCGTACCAAATGTGATGAGAATGAGAGGGGATGAAAAGATGGAATGTTTTGAATGAATGAGAGTGGGTCGGGTCGACCTAACAGACCCAAATTTGGAAAACTTAACGCAGTAGGTCGACCTAAAGTGTGGCTGGGTCGACCCAACAGAAGTAACATGAAAACCGACCAATTTAGGTCGACCTAAATTATGAGTAGGTCGACGCAACTGGGCCTTTTTAGTTTCTGAAAAGAAGATTCTTCTGTAGGTCGACTCAAGAACAGAGTAGGTCGACCTAAGTTCCCTTAGATGATGAAAAATGCCTTAGAAATGTTTCTATATGATGTATTTTTGCTTTGTTCTTTGCTTGTATGCCCAAATTATGATATGTTATGAATGGGAATGATGAATACATATATTAAATCAAGATATATGAATAAACATACATGAAGTCACTATAAGCATGTTAATTGATAGCATATTATAGAATCAATGAAATTTTTGGAAGTGAACAATGTGCATGTTACCGCTTTCTCAATATGTAGGTGTTTTGTCATCATTGTGTGGTGTCTTCTTGTTAGTGTGACATACCCTTGAATTTGATGATGAATTGTTTTGATGGAATGTTTCACAGCTTGATTTTTGCGAAAAACTCATCTAGTATCGATTACTTGATGTTCTCCCGGATGCGGGACATAGTCCCAAACAATATTCTGCTAAGAATAGGTTTAAAATCTCTCTGCAATGCAACTTGCCAATTTGCACATCAAGTAATGCGTCCTATGTGTTTTTCGGGTTAACTGTATTTGTGATGAATCTTATACATTTGTGATGGCCAGGTCACCTACATTCCTCTGCCAAGTATGGTTCTTCAATCTGTCTTTATAGATGACACACCAAGAGAGGTATATCTTTCTTTATGTGTCTTGAGCACCAGCTGTCAAGGAACCACCACCTTTCGGCGATGTCAAGACACTTTTCCTGCAAAATTAAATTAGAGTGGAAGGTCCCCAATCTTCATTGGGTCCTGGACAGTGAGTACACAAATTGTTGCACTTAGGCAACCATTGAAATACTCCTTTAGGAACTAAAATTCTCCTAAATTTGCATTTTTCAATGGTATGTCCCTTTTTGCAACAATAATGACAGGTAATATGATGAGAATATGGAGTTTTGCTAGTTGATACTTTTGGTACAAAAGTGTATTTACTATATAAAGGAGTATACGATCTTTTGAACTTGTTTGGATCAACCGCAAAAGTCACTTTTGGTTGTAGAGCCTTGTCTAAGTTGGCTTTTAGATCTCTTACTTCTTTTTGCCAAATGTGACATGTCTCACAACCAAACCATGATGTAGGATCTATTTCAACTTTATCCTTTTGAATGTCTAGCATAGATTGTTTTAAAGCTTCCATATCCTTTTCGGTTTTCTCAACTTTTGATTCAAGATATGAAAATATTTTCTTATTTGAGGCCAAAAGTTTGAAAGCTTTAATTGCATCTCTATGTAATTCTTCAAAAGCAAGTTTTAGTTGAGAATGAGATACCTTATCTACGAGTTCAGGTTTAAGATGACTTACAGCTTTCTTTTTCTTGTTTTGATGAGCCATGAAACAAAGATTTGCTGATTCTTCTTCATCGCTTGATGAGCTTTCACTAGATGAATCACTTTCCCATGCTATTTAGGCTCTTTTAGATTTGTTATGACCTTTTCTTTGGTTCTTCTCCTTTTCTTTCTTAAGGTATGGACAATCCGGTTTGTAGTGACCGGCTTTCCCACAATTGAAGCAAAGACCTTTGATTTTTCCCTTGTTGTCGTCATCTTGTTTGAACGTGTTTGATTGCTTTCTATAGTTGATCAAGCCTTTGTCAGAATGTTTTGCTCCATTTTTCTTTAGATATTTGTTGTATCTTCGCACAAACAGTCCCATTTCCTCATCATCGGAGTCTTCGTCATCACTCGTGTCACTATCCTTTGGCTCTCGTTTTGAGGTCTTGGAGCTTGAAGCTTTTAGAGCTATTGACTTCTTCTCTACCTCTTTCTCCATGTTCTTTTCTTTCTTTGTCCTTTTCTCATGCATGTCAAGGCATTTAAGGTGTTGTTCATGTTCCTCTAGTTTACCAAATAGAGTTGTGATGTCTAAAGTGTTTAGATCATTTGCTTCCTTTATTGCTGTAACTTTGGGTTGCCATTGCCTGTTCAAGCATCTTAAGATTTTGTTAGTAGCAACTGCATTGGAAACAGGTCTATCAAGTGAATTTAACCGATTTTTCAGATGAACGAATCTCTTCTGCATGTTTTCGATGGATTCACCATCTTCCATGTGGAAGAGTTCGAACTCTTGAGTTAACGTATTGATCCTAGCTAGTTTGACATCATCCGTTCCCTCGTGGGCAACTTGCAATGTGTCCCACATAGCTTTAGCTGATCTACAATGGGAAACGCGATAGTATTCATCAACTCCTAGAGCTGAGATTAGAATGTTTCTCGCTTTCCAATCGTATGCATATCTCTTTTCATCTTCAGCATCCCAAGTATTTTCTGGTTTTGGAACAACTGCACCAGCTGCATTTGTCATGGTGATCTGAAATGGACCATTGACAATAGCTGTCCAGATGTTCCTATCAATTGCATTGATATGGACACACATACAATCCTTCCAATAGCTGTAGTTTTCGCCGTTGAAAACTGGAGCTCTATTATGAGCCCCTTTAGGTCCGGAAGCCATCTTTCCAATAAGTGTTTCACGTAGCACGGAATAAACCAGAGCTCTTGATGCCACTTGTTAGACGCTGGCCTTAGGATCTAGAGGGGGGGTGAATAGATCGTTCACAGTTTTACGGATTTAAACGAATTTTCAGCGGAAGTGATTCTGAATCGACTCGCGTCTATTCCGAACCACTATCGAAACGATTTTATATGTGTTTAAAAACCAGTCAAAGACTTGAGGTAAATGATAAGAGTATATGTTGCAGAATCAAGGCGTTTCTCTTATTGAAAATCAGATTAACTTTTTGTATGATGGACAATGTTTGCAATGCAGTAAGAGTGATAGAAACAAATATACAAACACTTGGTGATAATGATCAAATTGAAGGTGATTCAATGTGTGATGGATTGTGATGTTTATGTACGTTCTTAGTTCACAATCTTAACACTCGAATCGTTGATCAATTTGCTGTTATAACCAAATATGAACAGAATGTAAATGAAAAAGTAAAAGCGACAAGAACACGATATTTGTTTAGGCAGTTCGTCGATCGTCCTCGCTACGACTACGTCTGCCCCCAATTCCAAATTGAAATTGGGTAATCTTTCATTAATGTTGAAAGTAGTATATACAAAGAAGATAACAAAGCGATAAACGATAAACCAATTATGTCGATCCTTTGAATCTTCTTCCCCCTTAATCTTGAGCAAGATCAAGGTTATCCAAGAGCTTCACTTTGATTCCCTTCTGCAGTGTCTTGATTCCTTGAACTCCCCGTTCCTCAATCGTTACACTCAGCCGAATCCTCAATGAACGCCTCTTGATAAAAACCCCCAAGAACCACCCGTCGTGGAGGACAAAACCCGCAGATTTTATTCACCAACAAACCCCACAAACCTTCACCCACTAGGAATCTTCAATTCCGTTCCATGGACGTTATCGAACTCATCACTAACCCGCAACGCAAGAATGATTATGTGTAATTTTGTTGGAGATGATGAAGAACGAAGATGAGAAGCGTTTGTGTATCTTTCAGTCGTTGGTGTTACCTTGAATAATTACCCCTTGCACAATATATATGATTGCGTAACAGTTGGAACCAAGAATAACTGAATTTTGGACTTTCTTGATCAGTTAGGTCGACCTCTTGTAGAGGTTAGGTCGACCTAGCAGTGCTTGCTGAAGTTTGCTCCCAGTTAGGTCGACCTGTTGAAGGAGTAGGTCGACCACAATCCTCTTCTGATGCGTTCTGGGAACATTTTCTTAGATTAGGTCGACCTAGTTGTTATGTAGGTCGACCTAGCAGCAGTATATGTATTTTTCTTCATTTTAGGTCGACCTGGGTTGACAGTAGGTCGGCCTAACTGCTGATTTTCTGCATTTTCCTTGTTCAGCTTGTGTTGAGTTGACCTATATGCATAGTAGATCATCCTGTGCTTTGTTTGGATGCTCATTTGAGTTTGCCATAAATCAAAAACATCTTTGAGTGTAATCTTGTATTCACAGGTTGAACTAATAAACCGAACCGAGGTTCTTACCAGACTGACCACAAACCATTAAGATTTTAAATCATGCTAATATCGAACCATAGAAATATTTTGACCGGGATGAGCTCACGAACCAAATAGGGGTTTTTAGCAAAATAACAACAAACCAAGTTGAGATTTTGAACCTGACTGATCTCGAACCAAGGTAAGCTTTTGACTAGCCTTAGCTTACGAACCAAAATGACGACTTAGAATGCAATTCTCAAAACCAAACCTTAACGAGTTTAGCTTTTAACCCAAATACATAATCCCTTATGGATAAATTATTCAACCAAGAGAAAATACTCCTTGGTGGATTTACAACAATGCTCGTTCCAAAATTACAAAAAATTCTCACTAAACAAAAGAACTTCCTCGAAGTGCTACGGCTAAATTTAAGTGAGAGAAAGTTGAAAAATATTTTAGAGAGAGATTGAGGTGTGAGATAGAATACTCAAGATTATGGATGTCAAATTGTGAAGGGAATGGCCTCTATTTATAGGCTAGAGGGTGGCGCAAAAAAGGAAAATTTCTTGGGACAAAATTAATGTTTCAATCGATTGACACCTTTCTTCAATCAATTGGAAAACCTCAAAATAAACGTTTAGGATGTTTAAAAAGGAAGGAAATGATATAGAGTCATTGTCGTTCATTAATACATTGTCCCAATTGTTTAAGGATGATTTTTTCACTAACCCAATAAATTGGTATGAATGTCAATCGATTGAATAATACAAATTTTATCCAAAATGCTTCAAACACTTCCTGATTCAACTGACACGACTTCAAAACCTTTTTAGGAATAATTCTTTAATAAAAATAGGCTTTGAATCTTGTTTTAGTGTGTGTGATTTGACCATATAACTTTACAAAAAAGCCCTTGTGCTTTTACAACATACTGTTCACTCAGACACCACATAGCGAGCTTTCACACTTTCTTTTTATTCACACTTTCTTTTTATTGATACTTTGATTTATTCTTGGAGACGAGTCTTGAGATTTCTTCAAGTTGAGTGCCATCATCAAAGTATGTTTGCAATGATCATCAAACCCTAACTTGTTTGTTTCCATCTTTAACCATTTGAATTAAATACTTTTTTTAGTTGTCATCATGTTATCGGGATCTTCCTTGATTACTTAACCAACAAAATATGGTTCCACAGAAAATTGAATTACTTAACTATTACGAGACTTGATATTACATTTTGTGTGAGTGTTGTAAGTCAATTTATGTTTTTCCCCCACTAATACTCACTGGGAAGCACTAATTCACATTGTTAAATATCTGAATAAAACTCCAGGAAAGAGAATTGTGTACAAAGATCATGGGCATATGCATGTGGAGGTTTTTTCTAATTCAGATTGGACAGGATGTCCAGTTGATCATAAATCTACCACGGGATATTGTATATTCTTCGGCAATAATTTGATATCTTAGAAAAGTAAGAAACAAAATTGAGTAGTAAGATCAAGTGCAGAAGCAGACTACAAGGCTATGGCTCAAACTACTTGTGAACTGATATGGGTAAGACAAATCTTGGATGAGATGAAATTTGTGAATAATTGTCCTATGAAATTGTTGTGTGATAACCAAACTGCCATATATATTGCATCAAATTCGGTCTTTCATAAAATAACAAAAAACCAGAGAGAAGGTTCAAGAAAATCTCATATCCACTTCCTATGTTAGTACAGAAAATAAACTAGTAAATTTGTTTACAAATGCATTGAATGATATTCCTAGTGATTTTATTTGAATAGTTCCTCAATAGTTTGATGTGTAGAATTGATAGACTTCTCTGTTTTGAAAGTTAATCTTTCTAAGAGCTTACTGGTAGGTGTTAATGTAAATATGTTATGATGATTATTGGATGTTGCTCAGTGTCGGATAATTTTTTTAGACTTCGGAACACCCTTAAACGCGGCCTCGGTATTTCTTTCTTGCAATGTTGATTCTTTACCCTTTAAGTTCCTTGGTGTCAAAGTTGGTGATAGTCCTAGGAAAAATTCTATGTGGAGAGATATGACTAACCTCTTGAGGAGTAGGTTGGCAGTTTGGAAAGGAAGACACCTCTCGCTAGCTGGTCGTGTTACTTTGATCAATACAGTTTTGAACATAATTCCAATTTACTATTTATCTTTCTACAAAGCGCCTTCTAAAGCTATTCGTGAAATTCGTTCAATTCAAAGCAACTTCCTTTGGGGTGGTTGTGAGAATATGAATATTCATTGGGTGAGTTGGGACATTATTTGCAATCCTCGAGAAAAGGGTGGTCTGGGTTTAAAAGATGATGTGGAGGTTATAAATTTGGCACTCTTGATTAAGTGGAAATGGAGGATTTTGAAAGAGCATGATTCGGTTTGGAGTGGGATTTTAAGAACGCGTTATGGTGATCCGGCGACTAAGGTTCTCATTGGTGATAAAAGTGTGTTGAATAAGAGGGATTCCATTTGGTGGAGAGATCTCATTACCTCCGATAATTCTGTTTTCTGTCGTGTGATCGTTTTGCAGGAGCTGTTATTTGTAGAATCGGAAATGGTGAGGAAACCTCGTTTTGGCATTCAAGGTAGCATGGTCTTTAACCTTTGAAAGAGGCCTACCCAGAGCTGTTTCTGCAAGCGGCAGACCCGTGCAGTTCGGTCGCTGCACGTGGTTCTTGGTCCAATCACGACTGGGCTTGGAATTTTGCGGCTATTCTCGAGAATGCAGAAGCTGTGCAGCCTGGTTTACAACTTGAGTTCGAGGATCTAATGCACGAGTTGGTTTTGGAGGATAACATTGAGGATAGCTACGAGTGGTCGAATGGATCTTATGAAAATTTTACGATTAAGTCTTGCTTTGAGCACTTTAATGCAAATTCTTCCGTTTCTCCTATTTCCGCGGATGTGGTGAAAACTATAAACTATTTATGGAAAATTAAAGTCCCTTCAAAATTATAAACTTTTGGTTGGAGAATCTTACTCAATAGGATGCCTACTAAGGATCAATTGTTCAAGAGAGGTATTTTGTTGAATTCAAATGATTTTTGTTGTGTGTTTTGTTTGTCGGAGGTGGAATCTTTAGCGCATCTTTGTGGTCTTTGCTCGATATCAGAAAGAATTTGGAGGAAGGTTTACAATTGGATCGGAAACTTTGTGGAAATAAATTTGGGGGAGTTTGAAGGTTTTTTCTCCTCTTGCGAAAAGGAGAAAATTTTAGATAAAAGGACAACAATTGCAGTCATTTGGTTGGCTACGGTGTGGAGTCTTTGGTTGAAGTGCAATGTCATCATCTTTAAGGGAGAGTCTTTCAACTTCGATGAGTGTTTGTTGGAAATAGTCCTTAATGCGTGGAAGTGGATGTGCTCCTTTTGTAATCTTTTAGATTCTAGTAACTTTTATGTATGGAATACCGTACTTCTCCTTTGTTTTAGGACGAGGCTTTCCGTTCTATAATCGGGTGGAGTATCCCTTATATTCCTTTTAATAGATCCGTTGCCTATTAAAAAAAAAAAATCTAGACTTACCAATTGACGATAATTCCAAAAGTTGGAATTTTGGATCTCGATAATCCAGTAGATTAGAACTTAATATCATGAACATAATGAGATGTATGTGAATAACCAGATTCTAGGGTGTAGTTAGTGAGGCCTTAATTTCAAACAACAGTACCTTTAACGTAAGACAACTACAAAGAATGCACAAAACAACCAAATAAGGTTTCTTATAACAAAACCCTTTGATTAAACTCAAAATCTGTTTATGTTCCAAAAAGGTTTAAGGTAACATAAAATCCAAAGATGTTTCATTGAGGAACCGTAGCTGTTAATGTCACGTGCCTTGGGTCAGTAAGAATTGATGTTATGTTCACAAAACCAGCTTCCCTCAGTGTTTCATCCATATCAGTCAAGTAGTACTCGTCAAGAAACGGTTCTGTGCTCTTCATCAATGTAAACAGAACCGGAGACAATTCCTACAACACATGAAGAAAACAAATGAAGAACTTTGATCATGTTCCAACTGTGAACATTATGGTCAAGAGAAGCCGGGAAATACCTGTAGGACTTTCGACTTTGGCTGCAAAAGGAAGTATTAATGATATCAGTGTTTGTGATAGGAACATAGATTAAAAAAGAAACATGATCATGATTTTATATACCGAATTATCTGTCATAGCTAGCGTGCCTCCAGGCCGAAGGAGACGGAAGGCTTCCTTTACTACATTCACTATAGCTTTATTAGGACATTCATGAAACTGCATAAATTGAAAAACATTACTCTAAACCATAAAGTATATGCAGAATTATCTGCATAAAATTTGGGACATGTGCAGTAGTCTGTCTTGCACGGCCTCAAAGATGGTTCTCAGTGTAAATAGAAAGGAAGGTGAAAAAAAGACATACCACATAAGCAATAGATACAAGATCAAATGATTTAGAAGGCAAGCCAGTGTATTCTCCATTAGCATGTATCCATTTTATAGGATTTTTTCTAGTTGTTCCTCTCTTTTCCTTATGCTGAGCAACAGATAGAAAGTAAGGTGACAAATCTAGCCCCTGGAACAAAACATATCAATGACACGCATAGGCTTCTTTTACAAGGTTTTGACAGAAATTTCATTCATTAAATACTCACGGTGACTTTGGCTGTAGGGAACTTGTCTGCAAGGTATCTCGAGCTTACTCCTACCGAGCATCCAATATCTAGAATGTCATCAATCGTGGACGTTTTCGAATGCTGTAGATGGTGTTGTTCAATTGCATTAAGCCAATTTCCGCGTAGGACCTGAGTCGCTTCATCTACGGAAGAAGCGGTAGGAATCGCTCGTCTTACCATTGACTTAGTGGCAGCTTCTGCTTCTGCTGCTGCCTATCATCATATAACACAGATCTTAATGATATCATATCACAAAGGCGTATCTGGTGTTCAAAACATATCAGCATCCGACACTGACACTGACACAACACACCGGACAAATCAGCAATTACCACTTACCAGCCATGTAAGATTCCCCTCATCATATGCATGGAATGGATTCAAATAATCTGCACAGAAAACTCATTAAATCACTTGAAAGTTGAAACATGCAGTACAAAGAAAACAAAAAGAACAAAAAGTAATATGAAATTACAATCTGGATATACTAAAGACTTGTTTTGAATGCTGTCCAGCTCCTTATAAACATCTGACTCCAAAATCTCCTTTGTCATTTCCCTCCATGGTATGTTATTTTTCTCAGCTGTACTGCACATTCATTCATATCCAAAAAACACATTGATTAACATTATTGATTCTGAAACTGGTCTATTATACAAGTGAAACAATGTTACAAAACTAGTTATGCAAAATGCGATGGTTAACCTTATTAAAACCTGTCTAGCGCCAAGTTTGAGTATAGAGTACAAGGGTTTGAATGAAATGAGAGCTCGAACCAAGCGAGAGAGAGGGGTCTCTCCGGTCCATTTTGGTCGGACCAAGTTTCCTTCTTCGAAAGTACTGACTTTAAGGGAGGTTGTTGTGTCGGAAGCCGCCGCGTGAACAGTTAAGTGACACCGTGATGGTGCTCTTGCCGTTGCGGTGGCGATGCCGTGCGAGGAGATTAATGAAGAGAGGTTGTGAAGTGGTGGTGATGACAGAGCCATTGTGTGTGAAACTGTTGGGAAAAAATTGCGACCACAAACACAATCTATGTCCTAAAGTGTAATATCTCGTTCACCAATAATATGCAGCCACGTGGAGCTTGTTCAATACCCCTTATTGGATTTCTCATGGAGATTGTTCGATACCCCTTGGTCACATTTATAAAAAAAAATTGTTTTTTAGATTCATTAAGTCATTATTGTATCTGATCTATATTATGTTCAAATATATTGATTTCAATAAATTTAAAAGCAAATTTTTTCTTATAAATAAAATCAGAAGGAGTATACAATAAGCTCTTATTGAAATATGATAAACTTTGAGTTAAAAAAACTCTTAATTTTGGAATTTGTATAGTTAGTTTTGCATATTGAATTTCACACGTACCTAACGCATCATACATATGTTCAATGTCAGAATCACACACAATTTCAAAATATCTCGAATAATTTTCTACGAAGATTGGAATTCCGACACATTTGTTTAAGTGTTTGCGCCTTTCACTCTACATTCCCATTTTTATTTATGCAAACAAAGCAAAATCAGAGTTTTTCTAATTTGAGTTCTCGTAGCTTGTTCCATCATTTTTCAAGCATTCTCAAAGCTTGTACTTCATTGCATTGAAACTTAGCACATCTATGTTATATTGTGTTGTACGTCTCTAAAGTTTTACTCCATTCCATTGACAAGTTACTTATTCCCTTTTCTTTTTTGATTTCACATGCATGTATTACCTAAATAGTTAATATGCATGATACACTAGACTTAAATGCAATAAATATGTCATTTTTGTTTGTCCAGAACTATCTTGCGCTAACATTATGAACATTGGAGCTTAGGGTTCGTGCATGCTTTGTTTTTGCTTCGTGTTCTCTAGTATAGTACAGTCGATATTTTGAAATCCAGACCCTCGGTCCAGAAAACAAATTTCGGAGTTACTTGTTATCTATTTTTTTGGGATTGGTTTGTTTCTGAGTTAGTTCTACTTCAATATAATGTTGTTTGTTTTATAATCTGTTATGACATGATTTTTCTTCTTTGATTGTAGGAAAAATGACTGACAACCAAGAAAGACTATGACATGTAGAGTGACCCAACATGCTTCCATTCGCATGGAGAAAGATAGACTTTTGCGAAGTTCACGTGTTTATCTTGTTGGAGAGACTTTGTTTATTGGTGAGGGATCGTCTTCCCAAGTTCATGTGTTTATAGCATTATATTCTGGGATGCGCGTGTCCCTTGTTGTCCTAGAAGCCTCAGATGCCACAGATGTTGTTGTGCTTGATGGTTTTCCGAAAGGCCCTTTAAACCTTTCACCACTTTCTTTACATCCAAACCATGATGTTAGGCTTGCGTGGAAGGGAGAGATAACATAAATATCTAACTACTCTTTTAAATAGTTGTGTTATATTATTTGAATTATCTTATGATGATGATGATGTATTTATTTTTTTAGTATCGTGATACGTTAAGATGTATCAACCACAATAGGAAGTTTCAAAGTTAGCACAGTCAGATGATCCATAGTTTCAAGATGTCTTACAACTATTTGTGATTCAATACTTATGAAGGACAGGATATGGTTATATTAATCTTGAGTTATTATCTACCTTTGTGGAGAGATGGCACACATACGTAGCCATTTCATCTTCTTATCGGTGAGATGTCCATCACAGTGGACTATATATCATACCTCCTATATCTTCTAATCATTGAAAAATTACTAAACTACTACAAAACCAGTATACTTGAGGCACTGGATATGATGGTGACTTATTTGGAAGCTAACCCAATAAAATCACAAAATGAGATAGATGACACCAGAGGATCTCGTGATAGATTTTCTTTCTTGGTGAATCTGTATGAACATCTCTTGGTTAATGGTGATAATGCACGATATACCCAAAGACCCCACTGTTGGTACTCCTGCCATTGTCATGCGTAGAGATGTTGATGAGATTTTTGCAAAGTAATAATATCATCTAGCATTAGAGGTTGTACATCGTGTGCTAGCTCCTCATCCATTATACAACTACACCCGATGGTTTTATAGAGTGTTATATTTGTGCATGACACCAGATACAAAATGATAACCTTTAAGGCTAGCTCATCAAGAGATCTTAAAGGAAAAGCAATTCGGGGCTGACTATGTCTTTGATGTGTTATTGATATTTCACCGTATTGTAGTTATTGGGAGAGAAGTCACAGCTAGGCAGACACTCCTATGATGGCCACTCGGTAGACCATCTTAGTAGAGACATGACATGTGTTGGAGTACATATGACAGAGAAAGAATAAGGACGTCAAATATATGTATCAGTTGTCTTTACTTTGTATATTTTGACATTTTATACTATGATTTGTTGTGGGATAGATTATGATAGTTTGACATTCTGTATTTAGCATTTTGGCATTCAAATATACACATTAGTTTTTTTATTTAGATCTTATTATTCAATGGTAAATGTGTATGATTTATTGTGGAATTGATTTAAAGATGGTTTATAATGTAAGGTTTATTAAAAAAAAAAAGTCAAAATTCTTCTAATTTACTGTGTAAAAGTGTAAAATATTATCATGGTGTTAATCTAGATATTTGAATCTAGAACTTTATTTTTCCTCGTTGCAAAGAAAGACAAAAAATATGCAAGCAAGGTTAGTCTAAAAATTAAAATCCAAATATTTTTTTGGCAAAAATACAGTGTCAATCTGATGAAATTATGTGGTGTATAGTAAACACATCCATATTTTGAAATCCAGACGCTACAGAGGAAATTTTTTAAGTTTCCATATAGTATGTGATCACTACATCAATCTCATAATTATGTCACGAAAATTTTTTGAACCCATCTTCTTTTCCCAAGACAGAGACATGTTCTCTATCTCCGAAGTATTTTTTAGGAACTGTGTTTTCCATCCCAATTTTATAGGAGAAGATTCTATATCATCAAGACCCAGGGATCTCCAATAATTCGTGCAAATTGACATCCCTAAATGTTGATATTAGTTAAGTTAGTTGGTTGGTTAAAATTTAGTTAACATTTAGTCACTCGATTAGTTAGACAGTTGAGTCTATAAATAAAAATATAATGTACAAATTTTACTCTCTTTTTTCAATCTATTCAATATCTTACAACATGAGTATTCATATATTCCCTATCTTCCATATGAATTTGAGTAGTATGACCTTTGGCCCTCTCATCACATGATTCTCAACATTAATCTCTATAGCTCTAATGGTTCTATTTATTGATCATTTGAAAACAAAAATTTTAAATTTGGTAAAAATGTTTACAATAGTAACAAAAACAACTAGAAAATTAAGTATATAGAAAAAACTCAAAATTCAAGCACACCAGAAAGATTGGAACAATAACATTAGATATTGTGTACATGCTTTTACATGTTACAAGAAATTTTTATCATAGAAATCCAAATCACTAGAGAAAATAACTTATAAGAAATCTTCTAAAGATGAAGAACTAAATATAGAAACCCTCCTTCTTTTCCTAGCTCCTAACACATCCTGTGAAACAGAAAATCTACTAACCACAGACTTAAGAGCATGATGAACAGAACCAGCAAGAAACTGTCTATATTCAGCATCATCAAAACTCTGCTCCTCACAACTAATTACAACAAACACATTCTTCATTCTACCACCAAAAGTCGCAATATCCGCCTTCATGATTACGAGACGAAGAGCCTCTAGTGCCTGTCTTATACTAGACAACAAACCAGGTTGATACTCACAACACAGTGATGCTTTAATTGAATAAGCAAAACCATTGAATCCACATTCTTGTTCTTCAACGCTTATTTCATCGTTGTCCTTTGGTATCATTAAACCTTCGCACGCTTGTGTTGCGGTTCTTTTTACCTCTTTTAAATGTCGAATAACTTCACCAAGTAACGATGCTTTGTCCATCTGTGATCATAAAAAAGAAGACTAATCGGTTTTAATGTTTTATCGATGATTAGTAAAGAGAGATTAAAACAAGGATTATGTTAAACTAAACTAACCTTCAAAGCACCTGGAATGATACTGCGAAGTGTATCGAGATGTGAGTTAATTCTAGCTCTTCTTCTTCTCTCTGCATCACTGTGATTCTTCAAAGCTTCTGCAGTTCTCTCAGTAGACACACCTTTTTGTTCCATTTTTGCAGGTGCTTTCACAAGCATTTCTCTTTCTCTATCCAAAACAAGAGAGAAAGATGAACCATAGCCACTTTTCATTACATCATTGTTTACTTGAAAACCATTAGTGGCATCTCCAAGTATATCATAACCCCAATCAAAATCTTCCATTTCCATACCCAAAAATACTAAAAAGTGAAAAGAGAAATGAGAAAGGAGAGTTATAGGAACCAAACACAAGAGAAAACAACCTTGGAAACAATGGAACAGGAGATGTTTTTTCTCTGTCAGAGTTGTCAGTGTACAAGTGAAGTTCTTGTACCAACTAGATATAAAAAGTGTTATGTAACTTTTGTCCCCGCGATGCAGATGCAGAGATTAATCTTTCGAGTTTGACCAGACTCGGAGGAAAATTTCTAATTATATATAATATTGAAGATGTTGAATTTCAATATTTTATCCATACTAGGATCATATAGAATCAAACATCAATCTTTCTTTTTAAGCTTAGTTCAATCAAATCGTCACACAATCCACTAAAATCATATAATATTCTTAAATTTTTTAGTTACTTATATGCAATAGAATAGAAGACTTGAGTTGAGTCTCTCACCAACCAACAAGAAGTGTATATATTGAATAATGCCAAATGCTGATTTTAGCAAATTTTGAAGGGAATCTTATTGAGTAATGAGAGATACAAAATCTAATATTTGTCATGAAATCATTAGTAACAATATTATAGAACAGCATTAGCAGCAATTTAGATCTCTTGTGATCTCTTAGTTGGTTTTATTATTGCTTTTCTGTCTCTTCCACGTCTGCAAGCACACTATGCTTGATTTTTTGTAACCATTGTTCACAATTGATAGACACAAAGGAAGTGACCATGTCCAATTAGATTCACACACCTTTTTACTTAATGTCAATGAAAGTTTTGTTGTGTTTAAATTAATTTATGTTGTCGTTCTCAACTTTTAACTGGGGTTAACACGATTTTCAGGGTTGTCTCCAAATTCAAGTTTGGAGTTGGACCTTTGCAATAAAGTATACTAATTATACTTTGTTTCTAGAAAACAGTGTAGATACTCACTAGTTAATTGCCTACTTCCAGTAACTATGTTATATTGGATTTGGAAAGATTCCATTTGGTTATGCGTTAATTAGCAATTTGTAAACACGTAGTAATAAAATTGATTATTTTTTTAAAAGGCAAATAATAACATATGGATATTATCATTGTGTGGAGAGCTCATGCGATATCATGTACGTTGAAATTTTTGAAAAGCTGAATTTGAAGAGAGAAAAATGATTGTCTTATACGAGCTCTAACCTACAAGCATTCATCATTAGGAGACTAACCCACCCATCGGGTTCGGTAGAGCTCATGGTTGTAAGAGGTTCCCAAATAATAGACTAATAGTTTCTGGTGGTCCCCTAAAAAATGTCTACATTATATAGGTTGATTTTTGAATTTTGAAAATATTGTCACAGTCTACAGAGGAAGTTATCGGTTGAGTCGCGGAACAATACGCTTTCTTTAAGACGTTTTGCGGTACTGGCAAAATGATGCAAAACAGCTCTTAATAACCACGACGGCTCCAAGATAAAACAACTCGTTCATAAAAGGGTTACGATTATCACTTGCATTGTGATTAATCGTTCAAAGAAATACACCTTCAGATGGTGTTTAAACCACTCGTAGTATTTGAAATAATTTCAGTCGTTGATGGCGCACAAGGTCACTCGAAAAATAAAGAAGAAAGAATTTGTTTTGAGATGAAGATAATAGAGAGGGAGAAGAGAGATTCCAAAAGTTTAGAAATTTGGCGTACCAATTCATTAAACTTAAGAATCATTTAATAGGTAAATGATTCAACTAAGTGGAGAGAAAATAGTGGGAGAATGAAGAGAAAATAGTGGGAGGGAGTTATTTAGTCAAAACTAGATTTTGATGAGTGACTCATTATTATTTAATAATTAATTAATATTAATAATTAATTCTACTAGAATCAACTCCCATCAAAATAGGATGACCCTTTCAATTCACGTTAAGTTTCCAACAATCCCCCACTTGAAAAGGTGATATTAAAAGTAATGTCAAAATGTTTCTAAGATTGTGAATAAGCAAAAGTGTCTACGACTTGAACCTTTACGTAGCAAGTAGAATTCCGATTCAACAAAAGTGACACAAATGTCTTGAACTCTATCTCAGACATCATACCTGCACACAACTTTTCTTAAGGTGTATTCTAATAGTCTGTGCTTTAATGGCCATGCACATGTATCCCGGTTTAGTGAAGGTTATGGGAATTCTGCCTCGAAATTTCATAAGAATCGACCTCAGTTCCATAATCACATAGGTGAATTTATCCAGAGTACTCTTGTAGCCTAGTTACTCCCTCATATAAAGTATAGATCTCATTAAGAGTTTATACCATCTCATCCTTTTATCACTTCAGGATTCATGCTTTTCTTATTTATTCTAGCATGATTGCCTCATATTGCTCACAACTTGTTATTACCTATTGAACCTATTTCTTGGGATCTCCAATCACTTAGGTCGGGTTACCATCATGAGCAATTCATATTCCTATAGGCATTAGTTCCGTCTTATATGATGTATTATAGACTTTTTCTCTAGTTAATCCTTTCGTCAAAGGATCTGCTAAATTTTCTTCAATGCGTACATGATCCACTCTTGCAACTCCTTTAGAGATACAATCTCTAACAATATCGTGCTTTCTTCTAATTTGACGTCTTACCATTATAACGGTTCTTGATATTTTGCAATAGCCGCGGTAGTATTGCAATGGATCAACACAGCTGACATATGTTTTTCCCATAAAGGAATCTCAGCTAGCAAGCATCTTAACCAACTTGTTTCTTCACTAGAATTTGCTAATGCTATCATTTGAGACTCCATCGTGGACTGAGTCGGATAGTTTGTTTCTTTGATTTCCAAGATACAACTCCTTCAGCTATGTTGAATACAAAGCCACTAGTAGCTTTGAAATCATCTGATAAGGTATTCCAATATGCATCAATGTATCCTTCAAGTACAACAGCAAATCTCTCATAATGAAAACCAAGGTTCATTGTCTTTTTAAGGTACTGCATGACTCGCTTAATAGCTTGTCAATACTCATTACTCAGTCTACTCGTAAACATGCACAACAAACCTACGACATATGCAATGTCCGGTCTAGTACAATCAGTGGCATACCTAAGATTGTCAATGATGCTTACATATTATGTCTGTCTAACACTTTCACCAGTGTTCTTAAACAGTTTCATGCTTGGATCGTACAGTCTGCTTGCTGGTTTATAGTCAAAGTAATTATATTTCTTTAAGATCTTTTCCACATAATGTGATTTATTCAAAAACATTCCTTGCTAAGTTCTTGTGATCTTGGTACCAAGAATCACAGTCGCTTCTCCGAGGTCTTTCATATCAAAGTTGTTCCACAACATGATGTCATAGCATTAACAACCTGAATATTTGATCCAAATATGAGTAGATCGTCTACATATAGACATATGATATTGCAGATGCGATCCTCAGATTTGGAATAAACGCATTTGTCAATTTCATTCACTTTGTACCCATTCGATATCATTAAGTTATCAAACTTTTCATGCCATTGCTTAGGAGCTTGTTTTAGTCCGTACAGAGATGTATTTAACTTACTGGCCTAGTTTTCTTGTCTATGTATCACAAACCCTTTATGGTTGTTTCATATAGATTTTTTCTTCTAAGTCACCATTTAAAAATTTTCTTTTACCATCCATTTGGTGTACTATTAATTTATAAATAACAACAAATGAAATAATTACCCTAATGGATGTAATTCTTGTGACTGGAGAGAAGGTGTTGAAGAAATCTATATTTTCTTTTTGTCTAAAACCCTTGGCTATAAGGCGAGCCTTGTATATATCAATAGTTCCATCAGGTTTTAGTTTCTTTTTTAGAACCCATTTACAACCGATTGGTTTGAAACCAGGAGGCAAATCTACAAAGTGTCAGGTCTTGTTAGACGCTAGAAAATCTATCTCATCATTAATAGCTTCTTGCCATAAATCTGCATCCAGAGATGACAGTGCTTCTTAAAGATTTATTGGATCTTCTTCTACATTATAAGCCGCATAATCGGGCCCATAGTCTTTAGTAAATCTTACTCTTTTACTTCTTCGAAGTTCTATTTCTACATTGTCGGTTCTTTTTGTACTTCTTATCATAGGAACGTGACTCGATTGGGTGCCCCCACTATTTCTCGATTTGAAAGGAAATTTGTCTTCATAGAATTCAACATCAATTGATTCTATGATCACTTTTGCATTTAGGTCATAAAACTTATACGCCTTACTATTTGTTGCATACCCAATGAATACACATTCATAGGCTCTACTAGCGAGTTTAACTCGTTTCGGATCCAGAATCTTGACATAAGCAAGACAACCCCAAGTCCTCAAATAAGACAAGTTTGGTTTCCTTTTCTTTAATATCTCATCAGATAAGATCTTACTTTTTGACTTGGGAACTCAATTCAGCACATAGAAAAGAGTCAATAAAATTTTCTCCCACCAGTGAGGTGCAACACCAAAATCCGTCATAATTGCAACAACAAGTTCAGTAAGAGTTCTATTCTTTCTTTCTGCTTTACCATTCATTTCAAGAGAATATGGAGCAGCCATTTCATGTACAATTCCATGTTTAATATAAAAATCATTAAATAAACCAGAATTGTATTTAGTTCTCCTATCACTACAAAGTCTCTTAATCTTCTTACTAAATTGATTCTCAATTTCAGTTACATACATCTTAAACATGTCAAACGCTTCACTTTTATTCTTCATTAAGTATACATAAGTATAATCACAGCAAATAAAAGTGATAAGATAACGTTTATTATTTCTAGTTAAAGTTCCATCTAATTCACATATATTAGAGTGTATAAGATCTAGGGGATCAGATTCTTTAATAATTAATTTATGTGAAGTCTTAGTTATTTTAGCTTGACTACATTATTCACATTTATTTGAATCATTGATATTTAATTTAGGGATTAGGCCTAAGTTGCTTGCATTAGAAATAACTCGCTTATTAACGTGACAAAGTCTAGCATGTCTAATATTAAAATCACACAAAGAGTAAACAAAAGGAGAAATTTTATTCAAATCAACATTCAACTTAAACATGCCATTAGTGGCATACCCTTTTCCAACAAAAATACCATTCTTAGTGATGGTGTAAAACTCTTCCCCTATAGACTGACTAAACCCTGCCTTATTCAAAATAAAAACACAAACAATATTCTTTCTAAGTTAAGGAACATGCATGACGTCCTTCAAGATTAAAGTCTTTCCTGAGGTGAAGTTCAACTCAATATATCCAATTCGAGCAACATCAGTGGTGTAAGCATCTCCCAACAGCTCTTTCTTATTTTCACATTCGTGTATGTCTTGAACATAACACTATCATATCAAACATGATGAGAGGCGCCAATGTCTACCCACCAACCATCACTTCCACCGACCACGTTGATTTTAGTGATCATAGTAATGAATTTCTCATCAGTCGGGTTAACCTGTGCATTAGAGTCAACATGTTTGGGCTTTCTCTTACATATCTTGGCCATAAGACCCGGTTTACCACAATTATAGCAAGTGAAAACCGGAACTTGGTGGTTGTGCTAGTTCTGATTCTTTAATGGTTTTCCCGTAGGCTTCAGAACCGCACCAAATCTCTCTTTGTTGTTAGAAACAACTAAGACTTCATCCTTTTGATATTGTTTTCTAGCTTCCTCTTTGATTCAGAGGAGAGTGATTAGACTCTCAATGTAAAACTCTTTTGTTTTATGCCGAAGCATGTTTTTGAAATCTTTCTAACCAGGGGAAGTTTGTCAATGATAACAACAATTTGAAATTGTTCATTGAGGTGCATACCTTCTATGATGATTTCATGAGCGATCTTCTGAATTTCGTGGCTTTGAGCTTCCACAAATTTTTCATCCACCATCTTATTGTTCAAGTAGCGGCTGGCAACATATTTCTTTGCACCTGTTTCTTCAGTATCATATTTCTTTTGCAGAGCCTCCCATACCTATTTAGCAGTCTTGTAATTACTGTAGTAATTATACAGATTATCGGCAAGATTGTTCAAAATGTGATTTTTGCAAAGATATTCATTCTCTTGCCCTAAGGCGGTTTCTTTCTCGAGCTGCAATTTATCGGCCACATCTTTAGTTTTTGCAGCAGAGTCTAAATCAGACATTTTTGGAGTCCCGTCTGATTCCACCGGTGTCTTACCATTAGTTAGTTCAATTGATTCAGAAGGAGCAAAAGGGATATCCTCAGTCAGAATGTGGGAAAACTTCTTTAAAATTATGAATAATTTCATCTTAGATTGCTAATGTTTGAAGTGAGAACCCTCACACTTAAATGGGTTGTCAGACACATTAGTAGCTGCGGTAGTTTCGATAATTTCCTCAATAGACATGGCAGTTAATACAAATGTCTTAAAATTGTTGATTTTTCGGATTTTAAAAATATTTCCACGGAGAAAGTTATCGGCTGAGTCGCGGAATAATACGCTTTCTTTAAGACATTTCGCGATATTGCTAGAATTATGCAAAACATCTCTTAATAACCACGACGCCTCTAGGATAAAACAATTCGTTCACAAAAAGGTTACGATTATCACTTGCACTATGATGAATCGTTCAAATAAATACACCTTCAGATGGTGTTTAAGCCACTCGTAGTATCTGAAACAATTTCAATCGTTGATGGAGCACAAGGCCACTCGGAAAATAAAGAAGAAAGAATTTGTTTTGAGATCAAGAGAATATAGAGGGAGAAAAGAGATTCCAAAATTTTAGAAATCTGGGGTACCTATCCAATAAACTTAAGAATCATTTAATAGGTAAATGATTCAACTAAATAGAGAGAAAATAGTGGGAGAAGGAGAGAAAATAGTGGGAGGGAGTTACTTAGTTAAAACTAGGTTTTGATGAGTGACTCATTATTAATTATTAATTAATTAATATTAATAATTAATTCCACTAGAATCAACTCCCATCAAAATAGGATGACCCTTTCAATCCACTATTTCCTATTCAGAATGAATTTGCTCGCTCAAGATCTTTATCTCATGGTGAAATAATTCTACCTTCTTCAAAGCATTCTCGAAGGAAGCTTGCATGATTGAATAGTCAAACTCAACGATTTTTGTATATTATTTATTCAAATAGATCTTTTCAAACTTTTTCTCTTGCAACTTAGTGTGAGCCACTTTCAAATTCTTATGGGATTCACAAAGTGCCTCCTCCAATTTTCCCACCATTTTTTGATAAGGGTTTAGAACCCCATTTACATTGGCCATAGTGGTTTCCAAATCAAATAACTGAAGGTGTGTGAAACAAAAGAAAAGTGGGTTTGAATTGAGTTTCAAGGAAAAAATGTAAACTTCTTCCCAAGACAAAAAGTTCACTTGCTTACAAAAATATACAAAGAATAATCAGAGAGACTTATGCAAAATTTCAGCGTAAGTTTTATAGGGTTCTTCAGGTTTTTCTTAAATCTTCCAATTCTTCCTTTTATAGCCAAGAAGAAGTCTGATGAATGGTATAATAGGAATACTCAATTTCAGATGTTTTGTTCTAACGGTCAGTGAGAGAGTGATCGATAACGTAGTAAAAAGTAGAGTCCTAGCACGACCCTATCCGAGTAGTGAGAACATTTGAACATTGTACTATTTCCTCATGTAAACTAATTTTGATCTTATCATTTAATCTTCAGAGGCTTCTGATACTTGATGTTGAAGCATGCTTAGAAGGACCAAAACTCGAGTCACTAGAACCTAAGTCTTCGGAGTCTTCAGAACTTCTTCATCCAGTACCTTGTCTTTAGAGTCTTCAGAATTTGGTCTTTGAATCTTTAGATCCTAATTCATCAGAGTCTTCAAAACTTGTTCATACAAAACCTTGCCTTCAGAGTCTTCACCACCTGGTGTTCAAAATCTCTTGTCTTCAGAATCTTCAGAATTTGTTCTTCTAAAACCTTGTCTTCAGAATCTTCAAAACTTGGACAACATAATCTCAGAGCTAGAGGAGTCCCCATAAGCTCTTCCTCGATAGTCACGTTCAGAAGTTCTATCAGTAACGTTCATCATAACTATTGTTATAGAAACATTCTAGAACTTGACTGAACCTGTAAACACGCCTGGTATCTTCCAGAGTCCGAGTGTGTTGAGTTCAGAACCTGATGACGTCACACACCTTTTCTTCAGAGTTAAAACCTATTAGCAAAAGATACACACTTGACAGAAACCATTAAAGAACTAAATTGTTCTCTAAGATATCATGTAATGTTATCATCAAAACATAACGTCAGATGTAGAACCAAATCTTGTTCTTACAATTTCCCCCTTTTTGATGATGAAAATACCATGTATTTTGATGAACAATTTATGCTAGGTTTAAATCACATAAAAAATATTTAGAGTTATCTAAACAGCTCCCCCTGAGAACTATACTCTCAAAATTCATTTAGGTTTGTTCAGAGGCTCCCCCTGAGCTCAAGACTTACAAAATAATTGAAGTATAAGTATGTAGCATGAAAGTAATACATCCATGTTTTCAACTTCATCAGATTATGAATATAAATGTCTAGTTCTTCATCTCAGATATTGGCTTGCTATCAGAACACGATGAGTTTTCAGAACCTGATTTTGAATTTGCACTAAGCTTCAGAACTGGGTTCATCTTGACCATGTTCAGAACATATGAACTTGTTGGCTACTCAGATCTTGATTAGTCTATTGACTATCTTTTAGAATTTTGCCTTCCTATAAAATTTCAATGAACTTTTGTAAAGTTCCTGAGCCAAACATTGTTAGATGCAAAAGTTTCATCTTATACATATCATGTATGGGACATATCTTATAAGAATAGATATTTCAAAATAATCTCCACTTCTTCCCCTTTGTTAGAAATCAAAAAGACTTTAAAAATAAATAAAAAGAAACTTCATTGATTAATTGATAAAGAACAAAATTTATGTTTGGGATAATTCATGTAAATATATATTAATGAATCATAACACACTTGCCCAAAAAAATGGAATAAAGGAGAGATAAACTTTCATTTATGAGTAATAGAAAGTACAACATGAGTATAAGGAAACAAAACTACAACATTTCCCAAACAACCAGAAGAAACTATAAAAGAGTTCACTCGACATAGTGAAACATCTCTCATTATTCTACAACTAAAGCATCAGCAGACATTTCATTGATGACCCTATCAACTATCCCCACTCTTATGAAAAGCTCAGAAAACACTTTTCCATAAGGATTGAGAAAGACTGTCTGGTTTCTAGAGGCCAGAATTGTTTCTTTAAGATAATTAAATATGGTCTTTGGAAGGTTGATGCAATTCTTGAAACCAAGAAAGAACATAAAATAATTGTATTCTTTTGTGAGAAATTTTGTGTATGTTTCCCTTGGACGAATGTTTAACAAAAGCACTTGATACCAGAATCTTGCAACAGGACGAAAAGCCAACGAGGAGGATGTTCCACTAGCTTGATTGACCCTGTCAAGAAAGTCAAGAATCTAGTTTCCCTCATACTTGTTGTTGAACCGATAGTCTTCTACAATCGAGCCCCCATCATTACACTTTATTGTTTAAGCAATAGAGGTTCGAGTAATTCTTATTGGATGGACAAACACAAAATTAGGCTTGGTAAATGAATTTGGAGCCAAAATTATGATCAAGTGTTGCACATGTCATCAAATGAGGGTGTATGATAGAATATAATTGTGATGAGGTAGGGAATTAATTATAAGATCAAGAATATTCTCCTAATAAATGGAAATGCTGCTAAAATCCACAAAGCTGAAAATTGCCTTCATTTTTCAAATTTCGCCTTGGTGCAATCGATTGCACCTTAAGAGCAATGGACTGCTAACTGATCAAAAGGCAAATCTGGCGCAAAAACAAAGGGTGCAATTTATTCCTCCCTTAGTGCAATCGATTGCTCACTAATCAAAAGGAAAATCTGGCGCAAAAACAAAGGGTACAATCGATTGCTTCCTTAGTGCAATCGCTTGCACTAGTGGAAATGTTGAAAAATGCTTTATTGATTGGATGCTTTGACTTGGTACCTACAAAACACAAACATACAAAAGGAGCAAAGCAATATTTTGGTATTTTGGTTAGTATAACATATACAAGCTACACAAATTTGGATGCTTAGTAATCCCCCCGAAGGCAAGATGAACTCAGAGCAAAAAACAAACCTCATGATTGTGATCTTGATTAATGATTTAAATGTAAATGATAGGGTAATTTTAGGGTAAAAAATTGGGGTATGACAGGAATCTATAGAGATAGATCACAAAACCCACTTGGCCTAAGTCAAAGTACATACATAGACAAAGTGATAAGACATTTTAATATGCATGATTCTAAGAAAGGATTCATACATATGCAACATGGCATGTGTCTATAAAAAATACAACCCTTCAACTAAGGAAGAAAGGGATCGCATGAATAAGATTCCATATGCATCTGCAATAGGATATATAATGTATTTCATGTTATGTACTCGATCATATGTCTAGTAAGTTTTAAGTGCAACAATTAGGTACCAATTTGATTTCGGTGATGCTCATTAGGTTGCTATAAAAAAAATCCTTAAGTACTTGAGAAAGACTAATGACTCATTCTTGATATATGGAAGTTAGTAAAGCTCATTGCAATTGGATACACCGATGCTACCTTCCAGACAGATAAGGATGACTTTAGATCATAATTTTGTTATCTGGTTTGCTTAAATGATGGTGTTATGAGCTAGAAAAGTTCAAAGCAAGATACAATTATTAATTTTACAACCAAGGTTGAGTACATTGTTGCCTCAAATGCAGCAAAGGAAGTTGTATGGGTCAAATGGTTAATTAGTGAACTTGGCATAGTCCCTAGAAGGGGTGTTCAAATATGAATCGATCCAAGAAAAACAAAAATTGCAAAAAACTGGATATTATTGGATGTGCTTGGATGTCATTTTGTAAAAACCCGCACGATTCGTATAGGATTTTGGATTGATTTTTTCAAATCCATCCAAATAAAACCAAACTGCTAGTACATATTTTATACTTATTTATTTTTTATTAATATGATATATTGTGTTAATTTATTAGTCAATGATCCTTATTTTTTTAATACTATTTATTAATTTAGTTAAATGGTGAATTCTAAGGTGAGCTATTAAGTAAGTCCCTCACCATGAAGCATATTTACCATGCATGTTTAGTAACCATTAAATTAAATAATTTCATACTTTTCTCATGTATCATACAACACTTGATTTAATTCTCTTTCTCTCTCCTTGTTTTGAGGTCTTGTTAATTGCTTTCCTCTGTTCTAAAATCTCCACCTACACTTTGGGCTTTTTTGGACCCCATGCATTGGGGTTTTGTTATATGATGTTGTTTCTTGACCCAATCCTCCACAGCCCCTACAGAGCATGCCTTTTGTCCATTTTGGTCCAGTTTGAAAGTACTATCCGCATTCCAATTACCAAGTTGGATTCCAGAGTAATTAGAAGCCACTTTGTCTACCTTTTTCATAAAGTCAATATCCAACCTTCTATTGTCAGATAATATCTTCTCTTTTTCCAGTGCTTTTTGAAACATCATTACATTCTCCTGCGCCCCCTGACCATTTGTGCTTTCATTTAATGTTTTTTCCCTCAAATCACGTCTCCTCGCCGCCGCCCCCTTGGATACATCATTAGACTCTTGGACAAAAGACATCATTTTGTCCACTGAATCAACACTACCCCAACTGCCGGAATCGTCATCTGAGTCCTCCCCTGAGTTATTGCATGAACCTCCTTCCTTCTCATCATCTTTCAACTTAATTCTCAAGGGGCCATGGTTGTCTTCGATCACTTTAATTCTAAAGACTGATTCATTAATGGAGATGTTGTGAATTTGATTCAGGTCCAAGCAATATTTCGTTCTAACTAAAACCCTGGCTACATCTAGATTTTTTAAATTCTTTGTATCTTCATCTGAACAGATGAACACCCCTACCAAGGAAGTAATGAACTTAAAAATTTTATCCTGCCAAGCATGACAAGGAAGACTATAAACCTTCAGCCAAGTGACTCTTTCATTGTCAATATCAGTTGGGCGCCATGGCCTTATCTCATCGAACCATTGCGAAATCCAGTCGGAAGCTTCAGCTATAATAGCCTTTAATGCGCCTTCTTCGTTCTCCTCCATCAAGCATAAGTTTGCACCCATTGGGGTCACCTTAATACCAAAGTGTCCTTCTTTGTTAAACCTTTCTTGCATGTTGTAAGTGTCACCTGGGTTTTCCACTACTCCTACGAATGCCTTTTGGAATCGTATTAAATCTTCATCTTTCACATTATACTCCAAATGCGCAAACGGTATTTTCTTTTCAAATCTCTGCACATTATTCACCTGCTCGCCTCTTACCATATGTGCGTAAGATATCCTTTGATTACCTTCTTGATTTCCTGTATTGTTTTGCCCACCTGACTTCCATTGAAACGATTGGTTATGCAATTTTGGGCCACCCCAGGGCACTGGCTGTCTACCGGAATGCTTCTGAACATTTCTCCCTCCCTTATCACCCGGCCACGTCCTGTTAAATCTTGGAATATTTGCATGGATCTTTCTGGACTCAATGATGATGTTGTCCAGTTTCAACGCCATCATACGCTCATCTTGAACATTGAAGAATCTTACGAAACCAAATCGTTTTCCACGCTTATCTCTTCTTGGTGGAAAAATGACTTCGTCAACCTGGCCAAACTCCTTGAATATGTTGAACATCTCCTTAGCACCGTAGTTTTCAGGAACCTCCGTGAAAAAGAAGGTTGTCACCGGACTCCTCTCCCCACTGTGGCCACTTCTCTCCGTTTCCCACCTGGGCATATTTTTATCCCATCTCCGCTTCCTCCTAGAAACTTCCGTCCATTCCAACTCTTCCTGTCTAACCATGATTCTTCTATTCTGAAGTGTATTGCATAGGCTGTGACAATGGGTGTGAAAAGAGAAATTTTAGAGAGAAGTCGGACCTTCTCTCTCTAGGCCGTAATTTTAGAGCAGATAAGGCCCAAAGCTTAGCCAAAGAGTTAATCAAAGGAAAGAATAAGATTCTCAGCAATTCCTTACCTCAAGATTCTAATTTTGAGATATCCAAATCCTTCTTCTCAATTCTGTCCCGACCGCGAACCCTAAAAATTGGTGAACCTCTGCAAGTTGTGGGAAATTATGGCGATTCGTCTCAATCTTCGTCCTCAGGAGGTGACAAGAAAGAAAAGAATGGGGAATCACAGGAAGTGGCGGAAAAGGTGTGGCAGGAAATTTCTCAATTAGGTATTTCGGGGGGAGAAAAGAAGGAGCTATTTGTTGAACTGATAAAGGGTATGGAAAGACTGGACTCAGATAGAATGGAGTGCTTGAAGGAGAAAAAATTGTGTTTGGAATGAATATTATGTCCTTCAATATAAGGGGGTGTGGCAGTTCGATTAAGAGAAGGAGATTGAGGAAGATGATAATAGATGGGCAAGCAGATATGGTTTTTCTGCAGGAAACTAAATCTCATGCAGTGGACATCAATTTTGTTAGAAGTCTATGGGGAACAGACGATTTTGAATGGTCAAGCAAGGATTCAGTTGGGTCGTCGGGGGGTTTATTAATAATGTGGAAGAAAGGAATCCTCACTCCACTATTCAGTTTTGCTTCTGAAGGATTTCTGGGCATTGGAGCAGAGTTTAAAGGTCAGGTATGTTATTATGTTAATATTTACTCCTCTTGTCACATTGCTGGGAAGAGACTCTTGTGGGCTGAACTGGTGAATGTTAAAAATAAATCTGATCCGGGGTGGTGGTGCGTGGGGGGGATTTTAACTCCATCAAAGAGGCTACTGAACGAATGGGTAGTGAAAGGAATGTTAGTCACAGTGTATCTAATGAGTTCAATGATTTCATTGATCTGTTGGATTTAGAAGATGTGCCAGCTATAGGCAAAAGATTCACCTGGTCAAATAAGGAAGGGAGTGCAAAGAGTAGATTGGATAGATTTTTACTCTCGGCAGAATTAATTGAGGAGTGGAATATTGTTGGGCAGAAGGTGGGAGATTGGGACATATCTGATCATGCGCCAATATGGTTATCTTCTTGTGTTAAGGACTGGGGGCCAAAACCGTTCCGAGTGAACAATTGCTGGTTTGGGGAGAATGATTTCAGTAAAATGGTAGAATCAGCGTGGCAGAATTTTCAGGTGGATGGAAGTCATATACATATAGTGAAAGAGAAGCTAAAGTGCCTGAGAGGTGTGTTGAGGAAATGGAATAGAGAAACATTTGGATGGATAGACTTGAATATAGAAGAGGCCACAAAGAAAATTAATATTAGTGGCGCTGCTAATGGGGAATGCTATGAGGCAAGGAATGAACTGTGGAAAAACTTAAGACTCAAAGAGAGTCTCTTGAGGCAAAAATCAAGACAGAAGTGGTTGCAGGAGGGGGATTTAAACTCGAAATTTTTTCATCATTCTGTTAAAGAAAGAAGGAGAAGAAACTTCATAGGGTCTGTTAGTTTAGGAGATGGGAATTTGATTGAAGATGTCAATGGTATACGAGAAGCTGTATTCCGTGTTTTTGAGGGGAGATTCAAAGAGCCTATGGGGGTAAGACCAACTCTTGCTTCAGAGGGCTTTAAAAAACTGTCAGAGGAGCAAAGAACTATGGTAGATGCTGAATTCTCCAGGGAGGAAATCAGAGATGCGGTATGGGACACTGATGGAGACAAAAGTCCAAGACCCGATGGTTTTAATCTAAAGTTTATTCAAGAATGCTGGGCGTTTTTACAGGAGGATATCATTAAGGTGGTCATGGACTTCTACAATTCGGCTTCTCTCCCCAAGGCTGTTACAACTTCTTTCATTGCTTTGGTGCCCAAAAATCCTAATCCTCAGGGTCTCAATGAGTATCGCCCAATATGCTTGATAGGATGCTTGTACAAAATCATTTCGAAGGTTCTAGCTAATAGAATCAAGAAGGTGTTAAATTCTATAATCTCTCATTCTCAATCTGCATTTGTCCCGGGGAGGCAAATCCTGGATGGAGTTTTGGCTCTTAACGAAATTGTAGATCACGCAAAAAAAAGTAAAAAGGAATGTTTCCTTTTTAAGGTTGATTTTCAACAGGCGTATGATTGCGTTAACTGGCAATTCCTGAGATGTTTGTTCTGCACGTTTGGTTTTGGCAACAATTGGTGCAAGTGGATGGAAGCGTGCGTATTCAATAGTTCGATGTCAATCTTAGTCAATGGAAGTCCAACTAAAGACTTCGTTGTGGAGCGTGGGCTTAGACAGGGAGACCCACTCTCCCCCTTTCTCTTTACGTTAATTGCTGAAGCTTTGGCTGTTTTATTCAATTCCGCATCGCAGGGTGGATCTTTTGATGGGTACAGTGTTAACAGTGGATCCGAAGCTAAGCTATTGCAATTTGCAGACGACACCGTCATTGTTGGGAAGAAATCTTGGAGAAACTTATGGACGATCAAAGCCATCTTCAGAGGATTTCAATTGATATCGGGACTGATGGTGAATTTCTCTAAAAGTAAGGTGTTGGGAGTTAATATTCCAGAGCCTTTCTTGGAAGCAGCATCTCATTTTTTAAGTTGCAAGCGGGAGAAACTGCCGTTTAAATTCTTAGGCATTCAAGTGGGGATTAACCCGAGAAGAGCTGATGCATGGAATGCAGTGCTAAGCGGCATGAAGAATAGATTATCTACTTGGAAATCGAGAACTCTGTCAATTGGTGGTAGAGTGACTCTGCTCAATGCAGTCCTTTCAAGCCTACCGATTTACTCTATGTCATTCTACAAAGCTCCGGTTAAAATTGTGAAAGAAATTATCCGTATTCAGAGCCGCTTTCTTTGGTGTGGGAAAGATGATAAGAGGTGTATCAATTGGGTAAGTTGGGCTAACATTTGCAAACCAAAGAACGAAGGGGGACTGGGCGTAAAGCATATAGGTCTGTTCAATAAATCGTTGTTGATTAAATGGAAATGGCGCATTTTGGTGGAAGAAGAGTCAATGTGGAAGAATATTTTGCAGGCAAGATATGGCGATATACATAAAGCTGTTGTCATGGGGGCTGACTTTAAAGTGAAAAGGAGGGATTCAGTGTGGTGGAAAGATCTGATGGCGGCAAGCACATGTTTTACTAACGAAGTTGATTATTTTGCAGGGCATGTTTCTTTTGGCTTAGGAGATGGCAGTAAAATTCTGTTTTGGTTTGGCAAGTGGCTGGGAGGGACTCCCTTCAAAGATATATTCCCTTTGCTTTACAACAGTTCTTCAAAGCCTCTAGCCACTGTCAAAGAGATGGGAGTATGGTGCGATCAACAATGGCAATGGGAGTTCCATGTAGATCCGGACTTAATGCTGGCTACACCGGAGCTTTTGCAGGAGGCAATGGAACTGTTGGAAATTCTGGGTGGTTATAGGCCAACGGTGGGGGCTGCGGATTCTATCAAGTGGTGGCCATCTAGGGAAGGCATTTTCACGGTCAAAAGTTGTTGTTCTTTGATGAGGATCGGTGAGTTAGAAGATGTGGTGGAGGCGAATAAGCTTGCAGCAATTACCAGAATTTGGAAATCTTCAGCGCCGTCTAAAATCAAAGTATTTGGCTGGAGATTTTTTCTAAACAGGCTACCAACAAAAGATCAATTAGCTAAGAGGAATGTTCTCCACAGGATTGAAGACGAATTGTGTGTCTTGTGTTCGGTTGTAAACGAGGACTTGGCTCATTTGTGCTTTCTATGTTCTTTTGCAAGGAGTGTGTGGATTAACATTGGCAATTGGTTAGAAATTAGTTTGGCTGAACCGTTAGAGGGGTATGTGCATTTATCTCACTTCTTGCAGGCTCTGAAAGGAAAAACGAAGCGGAAGAAATCGTGCCTTATATGGCTGTCAACAATATGGATTATATGGATCACAAGAAACAACTTCATCTTTAACAACTCCCTTATAGTTTTAGATGAAGTCATTGTGAGCATCAAGATGGTTTCTTGGATTTGGTTGTCGGTCGGGTCGAAATATTATCCTTTTATCCCTTTTTATTCTTGGTATCAAGCTCCATTGGTAGCTTTAAAATCTGTTAGTTAACTGTATTGTATTGGGTTGTGAGTACCCCTAGTACTCACATCTATTATATTAATCTAATCTTGCTTATCAAAAAAAAAAAAAAACTGCTTTCCTCTGTATCATTACCAATTTACCACCACCACCACCACTAATTAGCACTAAATTTGACTTTTTCTTATAATTCTAATCAAGTATTTGTTTCTATGAACATTGCAAGCATTGAAATGAAAATTTCTCGTTTTGATTTAAGATCCAACCACCCACAAATTCAACAACAACTTAAATTATTCAGTAATATCAAATGCTCTCTCGTTTAAATTTAAATTCATTAATTATTCATTTTTACTAACTAACTCCAATTAAAAGTTAAAAATTACTCCCTCTGTTTCTTTTTAAGTGTCGTTTTAGCATAAAGTTCTTCAATCAAGATAGTTGTTTGTTAGAGTTATTTTTCCTATTATACCCTCATTTATTTTCTCTTTTCAAATAAATTCAATCATATTCTCTCTATTTTTTTAATAACTAATTAAGAAAATAATTAATTTTATGAAAAATGTAAAGTGAAGTTATTGAGAAAGTAAGGGTATAGATAAAAAAAAAAATTTAAAACGACACTTAAAAAAAACGGAGGGAGTAGATCATTAGGTTTAAGGGTTTGGATGTTTTAGATCTGAAAAAATGGTGGAAACAAGGGAATTTTGGTGGATGAAACAATTAGTAATAAGGTTTAAAAAAATGCTTTCATTTTGAAACTGCGAATATGTTACGAAAATTTTATGAGTTTTTTTTTTAAGTGGTGTTTTGAGATTGAGGAATTGGTAAGTTAAAAAGATGAATAAGTTGTTGGGTGTTTTTCATCATAGTTACCAATTTTCAATTATGGGTTGGATGGTTGCAGAGATTGAGTAAAAAATGCTGAGTATTTAATTGTTTGTTGGAAATATAATTGAGAAGTATTAACATAAAAAGAAGAAAATGTCTAGGAAAGAGAGGGCATGGGAATTAAAAAAAGTGAAAATAAAATAGATTCAATGTATTGTAGTTCATGATACAATCTATAAGCTCATCTAATCTAATGGTAGACAGATATGGTCCATGGTGAGGGACTTATTTAATGCCTCACCCTAGAAGCCACCTAGTTAAATCTATATTTTTTTATTATTTCATTTATTTCAATTATAATCGGTCATTCTCATTTTGTAATATTAATTTTTAATATACTATATATTATATATTATATCAAATCTTATATTTATTAGTATTTTTATAATCTTAATCAATAATAAAATTTATAATTTGGATATCCAAAAAACGATCCAAAACAAACCGTGTGAAATTCGATCGGATCCAATCAATTTTTTTTAATTAATCATCCAAAACCGAATCAAACCGCAAATAAATTTATCTTTGAATCAAATAAATTTTACCTCAAAATCGATCCAAACCGAACCACGAACACCCCTAGTCCCTAGCATCATGGATCTCATTGATCTCAATTGTGATAGCAATGATGCTATCACACAAGCTAAAGAGCCTAGATCTCACCAACAATCCAAACACATACTTAATCGATATCACCTCATTCGAGAAATAATAGATAAAGGGGATGTGAAGATATGCAAAATATCAACACTTGACAATGTCGTTGACCCACTAACAAAACTTCTGACGAAGCATAAGCATGATGGTCATACTAGTTCTATGGGTATTAGGGGTGTGCCATTTTGGATTTAGTGTTATTGGGAGATTGTTGGTGTGAGTCCTAGAGACGAATAGTTTTATTAGAACTTGAAACTTGTATTGAATTATTTATTAATTAATAATTAAAAGACATTTTTTTATTATGTCTATTTTTCTAAAATAATTAAGTCCCTAGAATATCTAATATGTTTAATGAAATATTAAATGTGATTTAATCATGAAATCTCATCAAACATAAGGACATTATTCTTAAAGTATCTATAGTGGAGTTTTATTGTGAAGTGAAATATCATTAAACCACTGAGATTATTATATAAATATTCTTATGATTACATCTCATGGATAATGGATAAAGCGTTATCAAATCTTACCCCATATATTTATATATATATATATATATATATATATATATATATATATATATATATATATATATATATATATATATATATATATATATATATATATATTAGGAGTAACATTTATAATGGATTTACCCGCTATGAAAATTCTACATAGAATGTTACAAAGGCTTATTTTCTATTCAAATCATTGTCGTGCCTTATAATTACAACGTCAAACCTTAACTTTTTGGCCTCCCTACGGACCCATTGTAGCATATGTTCACGAATAAAAAACACTTTTTTTTTTGTTGTAAATTATGCACGAACATCTATCTCTACAACGGTTGGTCGAGCATCAGGCTTAACATCATCATTCGCTTCTTCCGGTTGAACGTCATTATTCACATTATTCGGCTTAACATCATTCTTCACTTCAATCGGTTTAACTTCCATACTCACAATAGCTTTGAGAAATATATTCTTGTGCACCATATCTATTACCACCAAAACCCTAAATCGGTTTGGCTAGAATGGGTTATGACGGACCGCGGGTTAATACAAACGATTTAATCGAATTATTGAGCTAAGTTTTTGTTGCGCCCAATAACATATTTTGAACTACAACTTAATATTATGCCCAACATTCTTAAAGTAAAATACGCCCTGCATTACTACAAGTGTGATCTGACATGATTACAAATTGCAAGATTGACATGTTTACTAAAAATGAAAATTCAAGCATTCAATTAACATCAAGCATTCAATAAACACCAACTCCAAACAATCAACTCCAAGAATTCAATTAACACCAAGAAGTAACTCCATTCAATTAACGCCAAGAATAACTATCAATTTTTCATATCATTTTCATAATCTATGCATTCTGATCAAGAGAAGAAAACATGTCACACATTTTAAGATAATCTATGCATACTCCAAGCAATTAACACCAAGAATGACTATCAATCACACATTTTTCTATACCATGTAGTTTATACTATGATTAAGAATCAACATCAATTTTCATTCTTATCATAAAATACTTAATCCTAACTCTTGCACTATGAATACCATGTGGGAGATACAGTTTAAGATTACGCCCTGCATTACTACCTAAAATAAAATAGGCACTGCATTACTACAAGTGAGATCTGCCATGATTGCAAACACTTACAGTTACATTGGTCCTGCTCTATACATGCTACCTTGACCACCACTTTGACTTTGATCCATCTATCCAAAACACAAGAACAAATCAGAAAGAAAACACGAGAGAAAACAAAACAGAACAAAAACAATCCAAAAAAGTCTCCAAATCTTTACCTCTCCCTATCACCAAAAAGATGTCAGCTTCGATTCAAACTTTCATTCAAACCTTTAGCTATCCCTATCACCAAAAAGATCGCAGCTTTGGTAAGAAAAAAGATAGAAAACACAAGCCACAAAATACAGAACAAAGCAATCCAAAGAAAGGATTCAAATCTCTACACATCTTATTCCATTTGGTTCATTCATTATGAACAATGTGCCTCAGTTCTTTTGCCCGTTTAACGTTTGGGAAGAACCGTCATATATAGCATTAATATTAAGAATACAAAGGTTCAATCAAGTTGCTAAATTTACCACAGAATAATCAGGTATCTAGTCTAACTGCATAAAATTTCTAGTGAAAGAAAATGCATATAAATCATCTAATGTGAGGAACTCCTATTTACAATAATATTTTAAAAAGGAACCAGCTGGTAATTTACATACGAACCGTTATACAACAAATAAAAATGCACCACGAACTCTGTACAGCGCAAGCAACTTATATAACGATCCAATGGATGAAATTTATGACTTGCTCAGATCAAATGTGAGAGTACTCGAACAACTGCAAAAAAGCAAAAATAGTGTACAATGTATTATCATTTAAACAAACTAGGAAAATAGATTAGGTTTATGCCATCAACATATTGAATAGAAAGAGGGGGGAGGAAATGTTAATAATTTAATGATGTGACGAAAAGAAATTTACCCTCTTCCAGAGTCTCTGTAAACCCCAACTAACGCTTCAGCTTTGTCATAGAAGCTGTCTTTCAGAGATATTACAATACTCTGAAAACCATTTCCGCCATCAGCATCCTGACTAACTCTCGCTCCTTCACAAGATTTTGAACGAATAAAGCCAGCAACCTTCGCAATATTCAAGTTGTCCAATGCAGCATCAACTTCATCCAGTATGAAAAATGGTGAAGGCCTATAACTGAAAAAATAAAGTGGGAATCATGTCAATGAATATGCGCACCGCATCTCTATGAAACTGATGCAGGCAAGATGTGTTGGATGAACTCTTCCGGAAACTTAAAAGGAAAAGTAAAAGCAATGTGGATTGATTTGTGATTAAAAAAAAAAGAGAACTATTTCTCAAACGAAATATGCTCATATATAAAAATTAAATAAGTTTGCAAGTACAAACAACTCTACCTATGGATGGAGAATAGCAATGCAAGTGCAGCAACAGTCTTTTCACCACCAGACAGTTGTTCCATGTCGCGGAACCGCTTTGTTGGTGGCATAGCAGTGTACTTCATGCCATGTAGATACGGATCATCATCATTTTCCAAATTTAGGTATGCTGTTCCAGCCAGAGGATGTGTGTTGCTCTTTGTAAGTTGTTTGTAAATTTTATCTATATTACCAGCTATATGGTTGAAAGCATCCATGAACATATCATATCTGCATTTTTCATTAATAGACATTGGTCTTTCCGAAAAGATAGATGACAAACAACAGCAAACTAAAATAGTTACTCATAAAAAATACACATTGTTTTCATTTTGTTCCTTGGGGAGTGGGAATAGATCGGTTTGACGACATGGGCCTATAAGTATTTGCCTATATCAAGCCGATGCCTGGCTAGACTTATTTTAGGCTGAGGTCAGGTCAAAGTTATTTTAAAAGTTAAAAGTCTACTTAACCAAAAAGATCAAGTTTCATGTCCTCCGAAAAGCATTCCGAGCATAACAGGTCAGCCTATTTAAGTGAAATAATAATAATAATAATAATAATAATAATAATAATAATAATAATAATAATAATAATAATAATAATAATAATAATAATAATAATAATAATAATAATAATAATACTAATAATAATAATAATAATAATAATAATAATAATAATAATAATAATAATAATAATATTGTTGTAAGTCTTGTACATTGTGATAAAAATAATATGTTTGTAGACCTTTTTAATAATTTAATTATGCTAGTCTACGTAAATACTTAAACAGATAGGCTTATTCAGGGATACATTTATGAGAAATATAAACGTCTTATTACAAAATAGACTAATACTCAATTAGAATTTCTAAAAGATTAGACTACACTTAAAAGAAATTTACATCATAAGAACAAATTACACTAGGACTATAAAACTGAGTTCAGTCATATTGGTCAGATCAGGCTTAGAGTAAAACCTATCTATGAGAGGCCTGAAGCTTGGGCACTTCTAAAATGGTTAAGTACCGGTACCGGATACGCAACTCTACTGAGTACACATACCGTACTCGTGGTATTTCATTTTTTGTCATTATTAGGTTTCGAGTGAAATTTATAATTTTCTCAAATATCAATATAGTATATTTATGTATTTTTATTCCTTCGCTATTTGTATCTTGACATTATTTTTTTATTTTTTAAATTTTTTATAGTGATGTTTTGTTGTGAACCTATCAAATAAAAAGTTTCAGTTTTCAGAGCAAATGAGCTTAAAGCAAGTTATAAAGTTATAAGCTACTATTGTGCCAGAGCTGCCACACGCCACTATTTAAAGTGTTGCATCACAATTTTATGGTGTGGCCTTGCCTAGTAGCCATCCACTTAAGCCACAATAGCAAGGGAGCTTAACGAAATTACAATTGCGCCAGAGCTGCCACAGGCCGTCATTTAATGTGCGTTGCATCACAATTTTATGGTGTGGCCTTGCTTAGCAGCCATTCACGCCACAATAGAGCAACTGGAGTGCACAAGGAAGCTACGAAGTCAAATACCCAAACCATACATGCCCAAACTATTAGCTATGAACTAATATTATAAACAAGACAAATAATGACAAATTGAAAGAAATAAAAAGCTTACCTCTTCTGCTTTACTACATTGAACTGATCTGCTTTTTCCTTCTCTACTTTCCTGACAGCTTCAAACTCTTTAGTTACAGCTCTTTCTTTTTCAAGCAGAGCCTCGTACTGGTCCAATGCCTTCAAATTGGGAGCTGTTCTTTCTATCTCAGATATCAATGCATCCAATTTTTGCTTAAGATCTACCTCTATTTTATCCCTGCCAGAGTGTTTCCTATCTTTTAGTGTCCTAAAGTCATAAACTGGAGCCGGAGTTGAGATATCAGTATCCATAGGATCTGATATGGTTGGAAGGCTAATCTGCTCTAGTTCACACTTCTCTGATATCTCCTTCTTTTGCCCCAATATCTGCTCAATCTGTGCCTCCTGTAACAACACTAAAGATGTTGGCTATCTACGCATTATATGCATGAAAGTACAAGGGCAAATAAATTTTGCTTATCGAACCTTAGATTTTATCAGATGATTCAGTTCGGATTTTTTAGTTGTGGCTGCAGAAATCTTCTTCTCCCATTCCTGGATTTCCTTTTCATGATCCTCTGATTTCGATTTCCACTCTAAAACAGCAGAACATAGAAATCGTAAAACTCCCACGACAGAAACAAAAAACAGCAACGATGGTGAGTCTGCTTCGGTCAGGATCAACAAACTGTGTACCCGATTATTTCAAATGGTAAAAAGCCAAGTACTAAACAGAGAAGAGAACCAATTTGTCACAACAACAGAGAATGCAATGAAATACAATGATGATTCGTGGTTTTTTATCTTTACTATATACCTTTAGCTTCATCCTTCAACTGATTGATCTCTTCGGTAGCCTTCTCTGCTGCTAACTTTGCTTTGGCCTCTTTGTTCTGTACTCGATTTAAATCATTCTCCAAATCACTTATGGAAGATCTCAATTCTTCAATTCTTGAACTCATGTCTCGATTTTGCTCATACTCCAACCTGTAGAATAATTTCAAAAAGGAATATAATTGGCAAGGTTTTAATAAAAAAACTGAATTTTGACAGTTTGTTACTAATATTTCTTATATATAATTACAGACTATAAATAGCATGCTATAAAACATTATTACTGAAAAATGAAATGTGCGTCTTTTGGTTTTTTTAATTTCATTATACAGTATTGAAAAAAACAGAAGTTTAAAAAAAGTAAAGAGACAAGAAAAGGAAATGAAAGGAATGTCTATTTCTATTTAATTGAATTAATTTTTTTCTTTACCATAACAACCATCAGTCCACTTTATCTAAGTCTTTAAAGTTAAACTGTAACTAATACTACTTACTAGCTATATTAGATTCTTCGAGTATCTCTCCAAGGTTTCACTGTTTCTGTCTTTGTCCTCTAGTTACATTTTTTCCTCTCCAACTTGGTATCTCACCAGCACACTCATCTTCCCCCATCCTGTTTTTTAACTTCATTATTCACCGGCAAGAACCAAAATCTCGCAAAAAGAACCAATTCACCGGACAAACCTATAAGGCCCGTGTCATTGTATAAATGTGAAATATATCATATCCTAATAATGAAAGAGTTATGCTGTATAATACAACGCGCTGACTTACGAAATTGGATGACAGTAGAAACGAACTACCAATACATGGGTAGTGTGTGGTAAGGCAGTGTTGGAAATTCCACCTTCACCATAGCAGCCATGGGACCGCTATTGGATAACACTGTTTTATCCTCCAAATAATATAGCAATTAATGTCAAAGGGGTAAAAAGATATTCACAGCTCAGCATCCGAGACTTTGTAGGACTTAATAATAGTTATAGTTTTCTTCATTCCTCATTGGCTTCCAAATATTATTTTCTCCAATTTGACAATCTAGTGCTGAACTATTTGGTTTTATAATACACCATAGCAAAATACATACAGTTAGTTGCTTGCAAGCTTACAAATGCATTCATGCATGAAGTATTGTGTAATGTGTAGGTTGTGCTTGCAACCAATAACAAGGGATGTGATTAGAAAGAAGAAAAAAGGTAAGAAGGAACACACTGATATTTTAACTTTGAAAGCTGGTTACTCAGCTTCAGCCTCTCCTCTGCTACATTTTGAGCATCCTTGAGTCGATTTTCTTCATACTCACGAATATTTGCAACCCCAACTGACTTACTGAAGTCACTGTATATACGATCAGTAATTTCATTTATCCTTTTCTCAAGAGTAAGTAATTCTATATTCCTCTTTTCAACAGCATCTCCTAACTGCAGCACAAAAACAATAAGCAACAAGTTTGGTAATGTATACAAGAACACTGCTACGAATAAACAAAGGAATTGCCAATGTCACCTTCTCCAGTTCTGGACTAATACGTTTAATTTCTTCTTTGATGGTCCCCTTTTCGAGACTAAGATTGGAAAGTTTGTCTTCAATGCTTCTCTGGAAAAAGGTGAAATCAAAAAGAATTCAAATATTTTGAGGAATAGAAGCCAGAAAAATCACTAATGTAGAAAAGGCTCTCCTATCCATAGCCATATATATGTAATGTATAAGGGTGTGTGTGTATATTTTGTAGAAAAGGCTCTCCTATCCTAACGGGTCTAGGCGTCAACGGCTACTGGTACTCTTCGTCACAGAGAAGAGAGAAAAGCGGAAAAAGAAAAATTTACACCCGGAAAAGAAAATGTTAAGTCTCTTCGCGAATGAGGGAGAAGAAAAGGTAGGGTCACGCTTATAATAAAATGAAATGACTAAAAACTCTAAAAAACTTAAAACTAAACTGAGATTTTAAGAAGGGGTAAATTAGATATATCAAATTAATGCCCTATTTGCTGCCAATGTTGTCAACTGTGGATCGTGGGAAATGGCAGTTTGTCCAAATTCCACTATACACTAATGCTCTAGTGCAGCTATACCCGGTATTTCACAATATTTTATAATAAATAGCATATCATGGAACAATATCGATTTTTCAAATTGTGCTGTTCAATAATGACATGACTGCTATTTAATAACACTGACTGGGGAGAAAGGGAGACATAGTGCTAGAAAAAAATACTGGCTGAAATAAAGCTAAAAGCCAAGAAAGCTTTTGATAGAAAGAAGGCAGTTAATGATTCATTTGAGACATAAAATATTTATGAGAAGGATGCTTTGCAAGAAATGTCCAACATTTGAGCAGGAAAAGACCACCAATCGCTGCTGCCGAGAGTATTGTATACTGTTTTATAGTCTTTGCAATAGCGGCTAGTACCCCGTTATACCTCTTACGCTGCTTTGGATCTGACATTCTGCAGTGCTATCTAGGATTTGCAACATAGGTTTGTGATATTATATTGTTACTTATTATGCTTTAAATAAATAACAGTTACTTTTTATGTCTGAACAAAGGTGTGTCTGGTGTTTGACATGACACTAGCACATGTGATTATGTTCAATTTATTAATTTTTTCAAATAATTGTTAGTGCCGGTGTGTTAGTGCCTCAGTTGTCATGTCATTATTAGGTACAAAGAGCAAGTGCAGTCACGGGTGATGGAGCAAAGAAGAGATTCAGGCGACGAAATGGACTCATGGACTGAGGACGTGCGAGAGTTCAAAAGAAAACATAGTTCAAGTGAGGGGAATGATCAAGTGAACAAAGGCAACCTAATCTTGGTTTTCTTTTTAAAAATGGTCATTTGATGAAACTCAACCAGGATCTCAACAAAGGCCCTTTATGGTGCCTTTCGGTTGGAATTTCTGCTGCCTTAATTGAAGTCCTCTCCTAGTTGCCTTAATTGCAGCACTCAACACCTTCATTGTGTTAAGTTTGAAGGGGTGGATCGTCTCACATTGCTTAGAGATATAGCATGTGTTGTGTTTATAAGTGGGGGACAATCTTCACTTTACAAATCGATTTTGTAGGGTTGAGTTAGGTCCAACCCAAATTCTAAGATGATATCAGAGTCTATCCTAGATCCGTTGTTGGGATTCCCGCATCGTCCACCCTTTGGGCTCATTGAGGCTCGAGCGTGAGGGGATATGTTGGAATTTCCATCTTAATTGTGGTCCGCCCCTAGTCACCTTAATTGCGGCATTTGGTTTGCCTTAATTGCAGCCCCTAACACCTTCATTGTATTGGATTTGAATGGATGAATTTAGTCTCACATTGCTAAGAGATATGACATGTGTTGTGTTTATAAGTGGGGACAATCCTCCCTTACAAGCCAGTTTTGTAAGGATGAGTTAGGCCAAACTCTAATTCTTAACATCGTATCAGAGCCTCGTTTAAAATTCAGTGGGCCACCTGCTATCAGGTTTCCGCTACCGGAACACCCACCATTTATTTCCACGCTCCAGTTGTCTAGCCGTGTGCGTGAGGAGGTGTGTTAAAGAGTCTCACATCGGACAATATATGACCTGAACATATTCTTATAAGTGGGAGCAATCCCCATCCTACAAACCGATTTTGTAGAAATGAGTTACGCCCAACCCAAATTTTAAGAAGGTATCAGAGCCTATCCTAGATCTATTGTTTGGCTTCCCGCATCGTCCGCGCTTCGGAATCATTGAGGCCCAAGCACGAGGGAGATTGTTGGAATCCCGCCTTAATTGTGGACCGCCCTTAATCACCTTAATTGCAGCATTTGGCTTGCCTTAATTACAGCCTCTAACACCTTTATTGTGTTGGGTTTTTGCTAAGAGATATGACATGTGTTGTTTTTATAAGTGAGGACAAACTTAACCTTACAAGCTGGATTTGTAGAAATGAGTTAAGTCGAATCCAAATTTATAAGATGGTGTCAGAGTCTATTCAAGATCACTTGTTGGGCTTCCCGCATTGTCCACGCTTCAGACTCACTGAGGCCCAAGCGTGAGGGGGTGTTGGAATTTCTGCCTTAATTGCGGCACTTAGACTTGTCTTAATTGCATCCTCCGACACCTTCATTGTGTTGGATTTGAAGGGGTGAATTTAATCCCAAATTTCTTAGTGATATGCTATGTGTTGTGTTTATAAGTGGGGGCAATTCTCACCTTACAAATCGATTTTATAGGGTTGAGTTAGGCCCAACCCAAATTCTAAGAATTTCCATCATAATCGCATATTTTTGCCACACAGTATTCCATTATTTTCTACAAAACCCCATCCATGTCTGATTGTGAAACACAATCATAGCATGCACATGCACATATTGTTAGGCGTGATAGTAATGCCAGTAATACTTCTAATAATAATTCTAAAAAAGGTAAGAAAAATGTATTAGTTTATCATAAGAGGAACAAGGGGATTACAGCCAATAAGAACTAACAGGTTATGTTAGAAATTCGGGTATGATAATCCTGGATAACTTCGAAGAATCGTGTTCGTACACTTTCCGAACAAAGTATTTCGACCCTATTCTTGCCTGAGTTCACGAAATCTTTGTGGGGATAATTCTCGAAGAACAATCTGTTTCTGGCAAAAGAAAACTGATCAGGAATGTAGAGAGAAAGTATGGTTTTTCGTGTAACCAAAACCGAGGCCAAATGACTCCTTATAAAGAAGATCAATAACAGAAACCGAAAAGACACAACTGTTCAGAAAACGGTCATGTCTGTTGGAAAAGGGTACAACTGTTCAAAAAAAAATTCGAACGGGGACCCCAGCCAAGGGCTCTGCCCCTTGGACCCCGACGGGGCGCTGCCCCGCACCCCGCCAGGGGCTCTGCCCCTTGGACCCCGACGGGACGCTGCCCCGCACCCCGCCAGGGGCTTCGCCCCTTGGAACCCCGTTTCAATTATTCATATTCAAGGGAATGATACTATCCTAACTCGTTTCAATTACACGTTTGGCTCGACGAGCGTGCACTCCGCACTACCCTAATTCGTTTCAAGCCTAATGCATAATTGCATCGGCCTATAGTAAATCACATTACTACCAAAATACATTGATGATACTAAAATCACCAACAGGTTAGTGGCTGTGGGTTACAAGTCAGTAAGGTTGTTAGGTAAGTTTGTATGGCTGGCCTTATTCCCTATATGTAAAGGGAATGAGCTAATGGTGTGATTATTTGTGGTTTTTCCCTAGTTGTGACTGGATGAGTTCCATTGGAAAAGAGTAATCTCTTGTATTCTTTTCTTTTTCATATGGATGAAATTACAGAGACGAACAATTCTCTTTCTGGCACCAATTTACTGTCAGTGACCTAACACATCAACACACTATAGGAACATGGGAAAAGATAAATGTGTCCACACACTAAATGAAATAAGCTTTGTATGCTTGATTGTCTCGCACAAAAACTTTCGAAGGCTGGTAGCTTGCAAGCCAGAATAGTTGATATCTTTATGGAGTTACCTTTTCAATCTCAGCAAATTGAATTTTCTTTTCAAGTCCATTTTTTTCGCTCTCTGTATCAGGCCATTTATGGTGCATATCGCTTATTGTTCCTAGCTCTTTCAGCTCCGATTCATACTGCTCTTTTTTCTTAACATATGCTGAAAAACATGATGCTTATTTCAAGAGCAATTCTTTGACCCAAGTTAAAAATATACATCTTAGAAGAATTTAGCACAAACCTTCAAATTTCTTGTCATCCCACTGCTTTGACCTTGCTTCCATTCCATCACTAATGCCACCAGTCATTGTGCCGGATTTCGTCAGCAAAATTCCGTCCACAGTTACAACTGATCAAATTACATAGGGAAATGTTCACTATTTTGTATTCAGCGAAGATTCAAGGCACCAAGAATGTATCACATGCATAGTAAGTACACAGTAGAATTCTCAAAAAACAAAAGGGATGGTTAAATCTTCAGAAAGCAACAATACATCAAAAAAAAAATCAAGGTGTAGAGATAAATTTGATTAAACAAAAAGAAAGCATAACAAGATGCCAGAGGAAAAACATATAAGAACTCAAGAAAGCATTATTACCTTTAAACCTCTCTCCACTCCAGCTTAAAAGTTTGGCTTTCACAAGGTCTTCACAAACAAGAGTATTCCCAACAGCAAATAGAATTGCCTTCTCCAAGGGGGGATCAAACTTGCAATAGTTAAGTTCAAAAGCTTAAAACAAGTTCATTATAGGCATATTAGTTAATATTAAAATGCATCAATATAAGTTAAATTTCATGAAGTATGAATATAGATGGGAAAGAATACAAGAGTTATGCTCAATATATGCAGACTACGTAGTTTAAATCCAGTAGTGGGATATCTTTATAGGGGTTCAACAAATTGATAGACCATACAACGGCATATTTTGATGAAAGGAAACCACTGAAAAAAAGATCACATCTGAAAAAACTACATCTAGTTAGGGGGAAGGTTTGTTTTTAGTGGGAGAAGATTTAATTTTAGTGATATATGGGAACAAAACATCAGAAGAAAAAACATAAATCAGTACAGCACAAGATTAGTGGGCACAGTGCAACAGTGGTAAATTTTTACATATAAACAAAAGAAATTAAACCGGCAAATTTTTTATAATGTAAAAATGACGGTTGACTTCTGCTCTATATATCACAATTACTGAAAAGGTAACTCCACCAGCAAAAACAGACATTTATATGCTTGTCTTTTAACTGATCTTTACACATTCCAGTTAAATTTTGAAATACTATCTAATTTTAGAAGGAAGCGTGCAAACCAAATATATTCTGTAGGGCCAACAAAACCACTGGACAAATAACTGCGGTAAATAAAAAGGTAGAGTGCGGTAATGGATTGAGAACTTTTCAAGTAATGTGGTTGATATCAAATATTGTTTGTTTTTTAAATCCATTGAGCAATAGAGTCTTGATGGACAAGCTATGTTGGAAGGTAAATTTCAAAATAGATCTAATAGACCAAATTCAAAGAACAATAAAGTCAATGAACAAAACCAGGTTCCTCAAACTCAAAGCAGCCACTAGTTAAAAAAGGATATTGAATCACATCAAAAACCAGTTGAGCTGTACCACCTAATGTGCGTAATCTTTCCATTATTGGCTTCACCCGAATAGATTGTAGAGGAATAAATGTCTGGGGAGGAAGCCTCTGCTCTTTTAAATACTGTAGAGATACACCAAAACAAAACAAAAAACATTCCAATAAGTATATAGAACTTCAAAGTTCAAACACAGAAAATTGCATATTTATGCCAAAGATATAGCTTTCAGCAGTTATTAGAACAGCCTTTAAAAACAAATACAACAATTATGTCATCAAAACCAAAGAAATAGGAAGCAACAGTTCTACTTCTGGTATTTTTAACACAAAAAAAGTCAAAGAACAATAAAGTCAATTACAGCAATTACAGCAATTACAGCAACCTTGTCATTGCAACCAAAGAGACGTGTCAAATAAAATCCGCTGGAATGGCAGAAGCTGAAGGCTAATTGTAATTATTTACGTCCATCAGCTTGAAAGCACCAAGCTAGGCTCATGTTTAGGTTTTCAGATCACAGGGTTTATGCCTCACATGACTTTCGTCCCTATTTTGAAGTCTATGGCATTAATGTAAGCAGAGGTAGAGTACCTATATACATACATCACTACGCATATTATAACATGGACCACGGTGGACCATCTTTAAGCAATATTGATCATTTGGTCCTCACGGTAAAAAGGTAGACCCTACAACCGGATTATCCTCTCTTCCTAACCTTATTCCCTTTCACAGCAATCACACACCTCCCTGAAACCAGAAGCTTCACCACATATTATGCAGTCTCAAATAGAAGTGTCTCAATCACAACTGGCACTCCACTATGGGTCTCCCATCTCACATCCTCCTAGAGGTGGTGGATTTTGCAACCTTCTGTTCCTACAGGGTTTTGCAATCCCCTAGTTTTTTATTTTAAGGTTTCTTTATCTTCTATCTCCTTTTGATTTTTGCTCGTACAGTTATAGACTTGGAGGCAAGGGTTTTTTTAAGGAAAGGGGGACCGGATGAGTGCACATCAAAGGTTGGGGATGAGGGCTGACAATTTGGGGCAAAGGTCATAACTATTGGTACACCAAGGACCACCATCAAGGTGGTCGGTCCGTGTTAGAATTCACTGACATCACTATACTTATTAATTCTCTAGCTTCTTTTATTTTTTATATTTGTATTCACTGTGTAATCAATTATGAGAAAAATGTACTAAAATTAAAAGCAATAAAAACCATCTATAGCAAATATGAACAGGCTCACTTCTTCATAATCATAAAGTTTTGAAAATAAAATGGCACAAACTATGATATTGAGAAATCTCATTGACCTTGATGCATTCCTTCCCAGTCTTTTCATCCTCAACAACAACAGCGTCCATTAATTTACCCATAGCAACAGTAACGGCTAAGTTATACTTCTTCTGTGTTGGCCTACAAAGATCAGACATGCGACCATGGACTCCTTGAAATAAGCGTTTCAGAGTCGCCACAGCCTGAGACAATTTAGCATCTTTCTCATTTTCATGTCTATCATCCTCCAATTCACGTAGATCATTTTCTACTTCGTCAATTCTTATCTTCAAGTAATCATATTTTCTCCTGCAGATCCAACGTTGCAAAACATTTCACAAATATCCACAACAAAGCCTGTAATGCAGTAGGATACCTTAAAAATGAAAAAGAATAACAAGTTGATTTACTTGGACTCATTATGTTTTTCTTTCATCTCACGCAGTTTTGTATTCAAATTTTCAACAGCATCCCTATTCTTTGCAGAACTATCAAGAATTTTTTTAAGCTTTTCTCGCAGTATTTTTTCCTGCGAATCCAGCTCAGACTCCCGACTTTTTAATTGTTTAAGATTCTCTTCCAAATTCTTTTGAGCTTCAGTGTCAGCATGTTGCTGCCTATCTAACAGTTCCTTTTCCTCTTTAAGCTTAGCGGTTTTCATCCCACCTTCATCTTTTCTGTAATAACAGTATTATCATCACAAGTTCCATAAAAGAAAAGAAAAGAAAAGAAATAAATAAATCAATAGGCGTTCCAACTTCTGGCCAATGATATTTGTTTTCTTTCTCCGTTTAATTTTAATACTAACCAACAAATGAGCAATTTGAACACATAAGGAAAAAAAACTTTCTTCAACAAAGAGATAAACAATAAACATGATATATAAAATAGCTTACCCAACATATCTCTAACAGTCTTAACACATGACTTATCTATCAAGCATAATCAAATAACATACTCCCTCCAATCTTGATTATAATTTATAAACACGCAAAAAATCATTTTCTATAACACCATTCAATTAATATGGATCTTATTTTTCAATAGCCATTTTATTCTCATGGAAACAAATTCCCATCAAGTGCAAAATACAATTATTTTTTTATTGGAAACTCGTTGTAATTACTATTAAATTTCATTGTTTGATACCAGTTTCTATCAACTGGTATCAGAGCACCTGGTAACAGAGAATGTTTCATAGAACAGAGTGTATGATCCAAGCAAGAGTTATCATGTTTTAAGCTTGCTGTCACTCTACTTCAAGTTATGGGACCCTGTGGACACTTGTTTTATCATTCACCTTGAGGACAAGGTGAATCTTATTGGGGAGTACTGTTAGACCCTAAGAATGACTAAGAACCGAAGCTGAATATGATCGTTCTATTTTGTCAAGCAGCTACTTTTATTAGCAGTTACTGCTTTTAATATTAACATTTAGTAGCAGTTAAGTATTTATTTGGGGAGTGTGAATAAAATGAGGAAACCATGGGTTAGATGGGTTATCATGGAAAATTAGAAGAGGTTATTTGGGAGGGAGAGACCAAGCTCTTGGATTCTTGGAGGGAGAGAGAACCGAGACTCTCGAATTTCTTGGAAACTCGTTGTAATTACTGTTAAATTTCATTGTTTGGTACCAGTTTCTATCAGATTGTTAGTGCAACCCAAAATTCAACAAGATTTCCCAGGTTCTAGGTTCCAGTTCTGTCAGTCTTACTTTGTGTTCTATAGTTGTATAAGGGGTATTCCTTTCTATATATTAGTTTATTTGCTCACTCCAAGCATTAAGCAATAATCCTGTTCTAAAAGAGGAAAAAAATAAAATATAAAATGGTGATGCTCATCTACAGCAAATAAACACTCACATTCTATAATATTCTTCCAAGTCATTGCCATCTAACTTCAGCTGATCACCAATATTTCTACTCTTTTCCTGCACGTCTGCCACTTTTGCTGTAAGATCCTTAATATCATTACGTAGCTTTGCTATTTCATTGTTATGCTTCCTTTGTCGTTCAATTTTTTCGCAAAGCTCCTTCTGTCCTTTTACAATTTTTTTTCTAATGCGAGACATTTCCTCCTTTAATTTAAGAAGCTCTGGTTGCTGCAAGGACATAAAACCAGAAAATTCACATAAACTACTCAAAGCATAACAAATACAATCAACAAAGGAAAACAAAACTAGAAAAAATAGCAAGATTATTTTCGCGCAGTCCAAAATCTATATTTCATTTTTGTATCTGAAGGAGATGGGTACTGTTAACAGTTTGGGAGGGATTCAAATTGTAGTCCTATTGTACCACTCGCACTATAGGGAGATTAACAAAGCCATTTTCTAAACTTGAACACTAAAATTTTTAATCCGGTTTTCTTCATAATTCACATGAAATATGATCAAAAACAACTATGTTTAAAATGCATAGTACCGGGTCAACTTGAAAAGTTCAATGGCTAGAGTTGAAAATGAAGTGATCAATTCCCACAACACACCCCAGATGTAGAAATAACACTCACAGTCTTGTCGAGTCTGTTGCCTTTCTCAATTATCTTCTCCTCACGTTGCACAACTACTTTAAGATGTTTGGCTTGCTCTTTTTTCTTTTTACTGGCTTCATTTTTAAACGTTTTTGATTCTTCAATAACACCTTCACGACGTTTTTTTTTAACTTCAAGTTCCTCAGTTGTATTAACAAAATCATTTTCTAACTTGAACAACTGCCACAAGAAATGTTCTTTCTTCATAAATTTCTGCAAGGGGAAAAAAACCATATTTGAGAATTTGACCACAAGCAGTTGAATACAGATTTAGAGATAAATTGAAGAGGAAATAAAAAATGCATGAAAAAATGAAAATTGCAGTCATAACTCCTATTACGAATAAGAAGTGGAAAATGCTGTCACGTAAAGTAATTAATAGATCCCACAGAAAATAGTAAAATGAAATAAGACGGGTTTGTATTGAAGATGAACTCTGAGAAGTAATGCTCAATACAAGAAGAACTGAAACAGTAATTGACAACAGATGGAGATAAATCTCTTTACAGAATGTAGAAAAGTAAATATAATAACCCTTGATGCAAACCCCAGATGACAAACGGTAAATGGAAGAAACCAAAGCAATAAAGGAAGATGAAGAGTGTTTTATTTCTGAAAATCAAAGGAAAAAAAATATAGTGAGATCCTATTGTCCCAGAGGTCTTATTCGGAGAATCAATGGTCTCTGCCTCTTAACAAACTGTATGATTCCAGTTGATACCCTTATCTCTCCACTCAGAATCCTTATAACAGAATTCCCATACAGAAGTCACTTCATGTTTCCTCCTCTCATTCTCGGCCATGTCGATATTCCTATTTTGTCCTTCTCTATTTCTCTTAACATAATTTATCCACAGTATGGGTTTGGGCAACTGATATGCTACAGGGGGTCCTATCACTCCCACAATGAGAGTAACAGCACTAAGATGGGTAACCTCCCCGCAACTCAGCCCCACTAATTCCACTTCATACTCATCCTGCCTCGTTTTTCGTTAATTCCCTTTTTAGAAACAATTCTTTTATTCCCTCCCCTTCCTCCTGCATCCACCTTCTATGATGGAGAGGAGGGGTCTATGAAGCTCCGCCATTCTGGAGTGAGCCCGTGGAGGAAGGATGCATAAAACAGTGAGAAAGTTCAGATTCCCACACTTTTTTAGGGTTCTCAAAAAGCCTCCATCTTGCGATGCTAGAATGAGCTTCAGACATGAAATGAGTTGCAATTATGGGACACGGTGCAAACTCAGATGCTTCGGTCACACCATTCGTCTATGACGCACCAGGAAACACTGTCAGCAACCCCATGATCCACCACAATGGCGATGATATTTGCCACTATTAACATTCAGAATCATTTCCATTTTATGGCATTCATAAGAGCTTTGAAAGCTTTGCATTGAGCTTCGTAAAACCTCTGCTGAAAATGATTCTGTTCAGAGTATTTTATTTACAATTGAGGTGACATTGATGCTCTTAATGAGTAGGTGAAGTTGTTTCTCCGCAAGAACATTTAGATGTTATTCTTTAGGGTCCACATGAGGAGCATGAATCTCTTTGATGAAGAGCAGGTTTGAGACGGTTGTGTTAGCTTAGCACATTCAGAGAAATTACACAAGAAGGAAGAAACCATGCATCTTCAAATATCAAGTGACTAATAATGAGTGCATGTCTACAAATCTTGACTCCATGAGAGACCCCTCTGCCACTCAGCCAGATTGATGAAGGAAGTTTAATCCTTCCGAGCAAAGAAATCAAAGATAAAGTAGATAAGGAACTACCTGGAAGGATTGTGCGAACATGTGGCATTAGTAATGTACAAACTCCACATGTTGTATTGTATGAAGACTATTATGATGATGGCTCTTACTATTATCAGCAACAGCATCATCGTAATCATCATCATTATTTATTTATAAAAGAGGTGGTCATAGCCCATAAAAATGTGAATATTTATCATAAATATGGTAAAAAGAGAAGAATTAAACAAAAACTCAAGGCATAGACAGAACAGATGGAAGGAACTCTATCAAATATATACAAAGGCCAATCCAACAACATATAACAGCACGACGTGCATGAATATATACAAACAAACATAAATCAAGAGAAGATACATTTACCAATTTATCTTGCAGTCGGATATGTTTCTCTGCCTCTTCCTTTTGTTCTTTCTTCTGCTTCCTCTCCATAACCATTGTCTTTTTCTTCTGATAAACAAGTGCTGATTTCTCCTCAGCATAAGCTTTTTGTTTTTCAAACTCGTCATAGTCTCTCTTGAGCTCCGCAGATCCAGATATCTGCTCGATAAGGGCAGTAAGCTCCTTAGGATTTTTGGACGCAATGGACTCCACATCACCCTACAATAACAATTTCAGCAGATGAGCAGCAGATTCAAGAATCAATAAGCAAGCCATTGTACAAGAAATTGAGATTAAAAAAACAAACCTGAAAAACCAAGAAATTGCGATGAATGCCTAGGGATTTTAGTCTAGCATTGTAGACATCCCAAGCAACTATAGTATCGTCGAGACGGTACTCGCTTGCTCCGGCTGAGGTGATAGTTCTGGTGAACCTGCTCTCGGATTCATTATCGAGTTGATAAACCATGCGAACGAAGGCTGTTGTTCGTTTCTGCTCTTTATCTGTATCATCGAAGGCGTATATGAGATCCTTGAGTTTTGCACCGCGGAGTTGGGCAGTTGTAACACCTAGAACGAAGCTGATTGCGTCCATTAGGTTGGATTTTCCGGCACCGTTAGGACCAATGATTGCAGTGAAGTCAAAGAAGGGGCCAATTCTTTGTAAACCCTTGTAGGACTTGAAATTCTCTATCTCTAGCATGTGGATTTTGCCTCGAGAGAGTAGCGACGGCATGGTTGAAGAAAGCGGTTAGGGTTTGAAAATGAATTGGCGGGAGACAGTGATACGGTTAGTAGTGGAGCGAAGCAGAATTTTATTTTTGACGTTTTCTATCAAGTGTAATTAAGTGTAATAATTGATCAATGATAATAATTTGTTTTTACTAATATTAGAAAGAGAAAAAAAATATGCACTAACAATGTAAAACCAACCACCATCGTATATCATGTCAAGTCATCCTAATATTTTTAAGTTAATTGATGAATTTTTATGGATGATGACGTGTAAATCACTGCACTATCTTTAATCTTTATTAAAAATTATTAAAATAATAATGTTTTAATATATTAATGTAGGTTTAATTTGCAAAATACTACCTCCGGTCCCATTTATAAGAAAATATTCTCTTTTTATATACATTGAATAAATAATGTATCTAGACAGTATGTTGTCCAGATACATTATTTATTCAATGTATCTAAAAAGAGAATATTTTCATATAAATGGGACCAGAGGGAGTAGTAATTACTTCACGTATAGGAATTTTAGATCATACATAACAGTACGTTATAAACGTGTTTAATTATATATAGGCCTTCATTCTCTTCAAGGTCTTTTTTCAATTCTCATCAAGATCTTATATATAGGTCTTTATTAGGGTTTCTTGCGGGATGTCTTGGATCATGGATTCAATACGAGAAAATCACACCAAACACATGTATGAATTAGTGCCATATCTCATTTCTTCTACTTAACCAACAAGAAATCAACACTACTACAAAAAACACATATAATAACGGCCGTGAAAGATTTATAATAACGGTTGAACAACCGTTGTTAGTAGGGTGTGGTTGTAAATTGGTTATTTACAATCACGATCTATTTCTCGTGGTTTTCCGTGGCAGTAAACTGTATAACGCGTTACATACAACCACAATTATATTAAATAATTGTTGTATGTCTTTTAATAAAATTAAAAAAATACAGCATTAGAATACCAACAACAGCAAGAACAGCCAGAACAAAAACAACAGCAGAACAACAACAAGAACAACAAAAACGAGAAGAAGAACAATAACAAGAAGAACAACAACAACAATAAAACAACAATAATAACAACAAGAACAATAATAGCAAAAATAAGAACAACAACAACTAGCATTGCTAACTCGAATTCATACTTTCCTTGTATCATTCAAGTTGGAGAAGAGATGATGGAGTTCTAAAATTTGTTAATGAAAGAAATGATATTTTTGAGTTTTGTTTATGAAAAAAAGATGTTTTTTAGTTTGGTTTAGTGGAGAAATAGAGTGTCGTAAATGAAATGTGACGTTTGGAGGTAGAAGTTGAAGTTCGTCTAAGTTGGAAGTTCGTCTAAGTTTTCGGTTTCATGTGGATCACTAATAATAGTGTCTTAAGCATTGATAATCACTAAATAGATGGTCAAGATTTATTTAAGAAAAGTGAAGAAACTCAATAAGCGCGCTACATACAACATCGATTGTATTTAATAACTATTGTTGTATGTCTTTTAATAAAATATAAAAAATACAGCAGTAGAACAACAACAGCAAGATTCGAACTCATGACAATGCTCTACATAGAACAACGGTTGTATTAAACAACCGTTGTTGTATGTCTTTTGATAAAATATAGAAAATGCAGCATCAAAACAACAAAAATATTCGAACTCGTGACCATACGCCACTTTTCACCACGGTTGGGAGTTCCAACTGTGGTGAAAAGTGGGCTTAAAAATAAAAATAAAAAGAAAAGCGTTTAATTGAATAGATTCTACCACGTTGGATCCTTTGGCCGCGGTGAAATAAAATTTGGTGGCGTTACGAAAGAAATTTTTTGTAGTAATGTTGGTACAAGGGAACATTAGTGGGGGGACAAGGCGTCTTGTGGCAACCACAGTAGGGCACAAGCGGCGCTGCACAGTATAGAGATTACTGTTGTACTATTTTTTGTCTTCTAATGCCTCCAAGATTTATCCAATTTATTCAAATGGATTTCCTTCTAAGCACATTGAAGAATCTTTCAAATGCAACCAATTTTCAACTTTCAACGTTTGCCCTAGAAATCAAGCAGACTTCATCATTTTTTTCTATTTTAGCAAAGTCTAGCATTTGTTTAAGTTTGCGCTCGCAGGTATTGACCACTGCTGTCTTGCTTCAACTCGACAAAGTTAGCCTTAAATCAAGCACAAAACACATTAAAACAACAAAAAATGTACACCTATTTTGTTCCTAACAAATTACTATAAAACAATTAGAATGTAATTAAACAATAACTAAAAAGCAAATTAACTATAAATTAAAAAAAGATTAAGGTATATATTAACTTACAAAATAAAATGTGAGTTAAATTGTTTTCGAGAGGAGAGTAAAGAAGGTTTCACAAGATAAAATTTATATTGGATAAGCTGATGGCATGTGAATATTCATTGCATTGCATACAGTGAGAAAGTTCTACTATGTTTCACAAGGAAATATAAACCTTTATTACATTGCAAATTGATTTGTTGGGGAAAAAAATACAATATTTTAATGTTTAAATCTTCTTTTCTAGTTCAAATTGAAACTCGTGAAGAATCCATGAAAATTCTCAATCATGAACAGGATTTTAAAAAACGGTTGCGTCACGGTCATGTAAAGGTTTTCATGATTTCAGTCGGTATAGATGCCACAACACTGATTGCGGTTGTCGTGGTGTGAATTAACTACAAATTTATTCTTTAATATAGAAAATGGTGATATCGGTATCGGCATATGTCAAAACCGTTTTGTCGCAGCCGTTTTTGCAATCGCGAACCGATTTTTAAAACCCTATGAATTCATGATATCGTCAGTCTATTAAATATATTTCTTAATTGCATATCATATATTTATTTTAAAAAAACAAGCTCAGGTCATTGCGAACAAAATTGGAGACTAGACAAATTTCGAACTAGTTTACAAAGAAAAGTTCCAGTTCTAAAAAATCATTTGAAAATAATTGGTTTCATTTCGGTTCAGTTAGAGCTGATGTCAAACTATAATATTAGTTCAGTTCACTTCGAATCACTAACATTTCAGTTCAGTTATTTCATACCATAAACACAGTTCAATCAGCCCATAAAAATAAAAAGACTAAAAAAACAATCCCAACATGTGTTTGGAAATAAGAAAGAAAATGTATCCATAGAAAAAGAAGAAGGAAGGACAAGATTTACTCTTTAATATTTTCATTGTATTGATAAATGCACAAGTAGATGTATATAATATACACAGATAGTCATAGAAACTATAATGCATGTAACTAATAGCACATAAATGCACAATCAATCACAGTTTAGCTATTTACATAAATATTGAGTATGGAGCTTAAACAGTAGGGTAAGATGCTTGCATTGCAATGCCACACAGTCCTTCAGCAGCATCAATTCCCATTTGCATTCTAATGTATCCTTCTTCACCCCAATCTGTTCCCCATGAGTTTTTAACCAACCAATATTTGGTTCCATCACTATCCACACCATATCCCACAGCAGTGACACCATGATCCAACTCTGTTCCACATGAACCAGTAAACACACCACTTTTGTAAAATTGAAAGTCCGATCCACTAGCATCAATGGCTACAGAAATTGGTTGATTTGCCACAGCTTTTTGCAGTGCCTGCTCATTGTTGGCAGGGACATCTTCATACCCGGTAATGGTGGCTGCTTGGGTGGATGCTTGATTTGCGCTGCACGTTCCGTCAACACCTTGATAGGGGTATTGAGCTTCTGTGGTGAGTCCGTGATTTTGAATGATGAATTTGAAAGCATCATCCATAAGACCACCCTCGCAACCTTGGTCCACACCTTTTGTGTCGCAATCAACAAGTTCTTGTTCCGATAAAGAGACTAATTTTCCTGTACTCAATTGATGAATTCCTTCCGTTGCTGCAACAGCAGAGAATGCCCAACAACATCCTACAAAAGGTAAATTGATATTACAATTAGACATTTGACCACATAGTCCTGCTGAATTGAATGCATTACTTATTTGATAGACACTTACCACATTGGCCTTGATTCTTCACAGGTGTCACTCCTCCTTTCTTCCTCCAATCAACGGTGGATGGAACCGCAGTTGCATTTTCATACTTAAAAGTAGATGTTCTTGTGATTGAGGAGCACATATGCCCCTTGAATTTATTTCTAGAAGTTGTGAATTCCTCGTTGGTGAGGTCTGCAAATTGATTAATGCCTAGTTTATATGATTTGTTACTGTCTACATTGTTGGATGCTTCAATGTAATTCACGTTTTCTGCAAATATTTTTAGACGGTTCTCCCTATCTTGAGTGTCCTTATAGACTTTGCCATAGTACTTCATCCACTGCTGGTGCCTCTCATACATAGAGTTGTCTTGGAGAGTGCGAGAAGTGACTTGGAGAGCACACAATCCCAAGCAGAATATGAGTGTCAATGCAATACCACTATGATATAATTGATTTTTGGCAGCCATGGTGTGTGTGTGTGAGAAACAAGTGTTTTTGAGTTGATTAATTAGCAGTTAAATGTGAGAAAGATGTGTTGTGTCTATACTCAATGATCATTGTGGTATTTATAATAGGCAATTTTACGATGAATTGAATATTAAAATTTTGATAGTTTTCAAGTTAAAGCTTAAAACAAGTTTATGGTCATGATTATGTAGTTACATGGTCGGGAGAAATGTCTGAATGAGAGATTCTGTAATTAGATATATGGACAAATTTGATGTCAAGCAAGGAGCTTAATTACGTCCAATGCAGTTTTATGTTCATGAGACCAGCCGTTTGTTTGAGACAATAATTATAAAAAAGGTATCAACAAATTCACATCTCATGATAAAAACAAATTAAATAGTTGATCGTATAGTACAGCAATTCTATATTAATAGCAATTTAACCAAAGGTAATACAAATACAAATATCACAATAGATATAGGATCTGTCTGGTAAAACTAACGGTTGAATGATATGCTACTTAATAGTTGATAAAATTAGCAGTTCAAGTAATTTATAAATGTAAAATGATATAAAAAATATTTAATATATATTATTTAATTTAAAATTAAAATAAATTATAAAGGATAAAAATGAATTTATGCTAAAATAATAAGGATAAAAAAAAGAAAAAATTATAAACTATAAGTTATAAGCTAAAATGCTATTAGAAATAGCGTTTGGAAAATATGCTATAAGTTAGTAAAATAAGTTAGAAGTTAGTGATGAAAGGACCGTTATCAAACAAGTCTAAATTATCATATGAGCTTATAAGCTATAAGACACAAGCTCAAAATTATGTCTTACCAAACAAAGCCATGAAGAAAATTAACCAAATTCACATTCTTTACAAATTAACCAATTGTAAAACATATTCACATTCCTTACAATATTGAAAAATTCTAAATATCTAATGTTAATAGACCAAATGTAAAACAAATTCACATTGTTCATGGTTTATTTTGAAGGATAGAAAAACACTTAGAAAGGGGGGGGGGGGTTGAATAAGTGTGACTTTAAAAACTCTTAAGATAAAAACAAATAACACAGTTATTTTTATCCTGGTTCGTTGTTAACGAAACTACTCCTGTCCACCCCCTTAGAGTGATTTACCTCAACTGAGGATTTAATCCACTAATCAATCTTGATTACAATGGTTTTCCACTTAGATACCCTCTAAGTCTTGTAGAGAATTCTGATCACACCTTGATCACTCTAGGAAATACACCACTTAGAAACTTCTAAGTCTTCTAGAGTCTATTGATCACAACTTGATCACTCTAGGAACCTTTTACAAATCAATGTAAAATAAATGTTTACAAGAGTATTCAAATGCTTCTTAAAAAACTATAATCACAAACTGTGATATTTCTCTTAAGTTCTAAGCTTAAATCTCACTAAGATATTACAAGTGAAGTGAGGTTGAAGATGAAGTTTGAGAGTTTTTGAGTTTGACAGTGTTTCTGTATTTTGCGCAAGAGTTGTGTATTCAGCTTCTCATCAGAACTTCTATTTATAGGCGTTTGGGAAGATGACTGTTGGGAGCATTTAATGTGTTGCATGTTCCGTACAGCTTTGCATTTAATGTTTCACTCTTTTGTCAACTACCTCGAGCCTTGCTTTTACTACTTCTACTGACTTTGCCTTTTGTAGCTTTTAACGTTCCTTTCTCAGTCAGAGTAGCCTGTCATCTTGTACTTGCTTCTGATCTGATCTTTGTAGATACAACGTTTGAATAATCAGAGTCAAACAGCTTGGTGTAGAGCAACTTCTTGTCTTCTGACTTTGAAATGCTTTAGCGTGATACCATAAGAACTTCAGTGCTTCTGCTTCTGATCTCATGTTCTTCTGATGCTTCATAGACCATGTTCTGATTTTGCTAGACCATCTTCTGATGTCTTGCGAGAGCACGTTCTGATGTTGAATACTTGAACCTTCTGAGTCAGTGCTTCTAGTGCTGATTTGTGCGTACTCCTTATATAATTCCTGAAATGGAATATGTAAAGGATTAGAGTACCACATTATCTTATACAAAATTCATATACATTGTTATCATCAAAACTAAAAATATTGATCAGAACAAATCTTGTTCTAACATATTTCTCTCAGAAAATTGAATTGAACCGAAATATTATATAAGATCTTCTAAACTGTACCAAATCGTTTCAATTTTTCTAAAATCGAACTAAACAAAAAGTTTTGATTTAGTATAACGGTTCGGAATTCCAAACCATACCAAATCATTAGAAGGTAATATATGCAAACCGAACCATTTATTAAAGAAACCAACCATTATACTTAATTTTGAATATTTTTAAATAAAAAATCTATTAAAATTTATTTTAGCATTTTTTTTATAAACATTTTTAATATCCTGTTTTACATGATTTTTTAATTTAAAAAAAAAAAATTTTATCTACATTCACAATCAAAATCACAAATTACTTCAAATCAAAATCACAAACTCAATTAAAAAATCACAAATTAGTCAACTATTATATATCTATAATATTTTGGATAAACAACTTATTTACAGCTTATAACACAATTGCTTACAAAAATAAACGCTTATGAATAAGTTTTGTATAAGTCATTTTTATAGCAAAATATAAAATATATTTAAATGGTTTTTATGTGTGTTGTAAATTGTTGTCATAAGCTATTTTAAAGAACTTATAAAAATAAACTAAAAAACTTATAAAAAATGTCATAAGCTGTTATGATAAAGTCTATCAAACAGTGTCACAAAACTTATGTCAGTAGATAAGCTCGAAGAAGTCAATCCAAATATGCCATAGTATCTAATTACAACTTTCACAAATCATTTCTTAAACCAAAACTAACTAAAATTAAATTAGGGTGTTCTGAAACGCTTGCAAAGTCTTCGTCATCATCAAGATTAACCGACGTCGGAGATATTATCTCTACAAAACAAAATATAAAATTAATATACAAACAAAATAAAGAATAAAATGAAGATCTTTAGTGATTAATAAAAAATAAAAAATGACAGACATATTATATAAGAAAGCATAAATGGTAAACTACATAGTCAAATGTTGAACTTGACAAATTTATTGAAAGTAATTCCTTGTGTCGAAAGGTTGTTCGACAGAGACAAGGGAGTGTCGAAAAGATTTGTATGTGTGGGAATAGTTTGTTACACACAGATTTGTTTTAGATCTAGATAGATTTAATTTAGATTTAAAATAGATTAGATTTGATTTAGTTTCAAAATAGGTATTTTGGGATTTTGTAATTTTGGGCTTTGGCTTAGGGAGAAAGGTAACCTAAATCTATAAATAGGGAGTAACCCTCAATATTTTGTAATCAAGTCAATTAAATTGTATTCACAGAATTTGCAGTTGCAAGTGAATAACAAAGTTTTCTACAGTTTGTGGGCAGAGAGTTACTCTGCAGAAACCCTAATCTCTTTTCTTCTTTAAATTTCCTTTCTTATTTTCATTGTTATCGTGTGGTGGTAACAATCTTGTTCATCAAGATTGATAGAAATTCATCATAGGATTTGGTGGATTTCCAACATCTGGTATCAAGAGCTTCGGTTTATCGATCAAGGGAAGAAGAAGAAAATCACGATGGTGAATCATGAGAATGGAAATTATCCAGCAAGTCTACCAATTCTGAAAGTAAATAACTATGATAATTGGTGCAAACATATGAAAGTTCTATCAGGTGTCAAGGTCTTTGGGATCTTGTAAAGGATGGGGTAGAAGAGCTTGAAGAACACGCTTCAGAAGAAGAAAAGAAAGAACACGAAGAATTGGTGAAGAAGAGTTATAAAGAACTCTTTATAATTCATCAATGTCTGAGTCCAGACAATTTCGAAAAGGTTAGTGGTTCAAAATCTGCAAAAGAAGCTTGGGAGATTCTTGAAAATCTTTTGGAGGCACTGAGAAGGTGAAAGAGGTGAGGTTACAAACTCACAAAAGAACGTGTGAACTACTTCAGATGGAAGATAGTGAAAGCATAACTGATTTCTTCACTAGGTTACGAAACTAGTGAATCAAATCAAGATATGTGGAGAAACGTTAACAATAAGAGCTATTGTTTCAAAGATCTTGAGGTCTTTGGCCCCTAAGTTCGACCACGTGGTGGTAGCCATAGAAGAGTCAAAGGATTTGTCAAAATTGACAAAGGAATAGCTTCAATAGACGCTTGAATCTCATGAACAACGAATGACTAAAAGAGCAGCAAGCAAGTTGAAGAGTGATGTGGCTTTGTAGGCTCTATTGGCAAACAATGGCAAAGGAAGTTGGAATGGAAATTAAGGTAGAGGTGGCTACAACAATTCGACTAGTCAAAGTCAGCAAGAAGGGAACTGGTCGAATCAGAAAAAATCCTCATACTAAAGCAACCAAAGAGGTGGTGATGCAGATAGAGGAAGAGGTGGTGGTCGAAAACCTGACAAGAGTCACATTCAGTGTTTCAATTGTCAGAAGTATGGTCATTATTCTACAAAGTGTCCGAAAAAGATTAAGGATCAAGAAAGTGATTCAAAGCTTGCAAAAGAAGAAGAAGAAGAAGAAGAAGAAGAAGAAGAAGAGATGATGCTGATGGTCACAACAAAAGATGAAGATAAATTTAAGGACCAATGGTACTTGGATTCAGGATGCTCATCACACATGTCTGGAAGGAAATATTGGTTTGTCAACAAGTTATGTGAGGAATGCTCATCAAGATTTCCAGAAATCAACATTCCAAACGAGGTGTGTGAGGAATGTATGCAGGCGAAGTAGCACAAGAATAGCTTCAGCAAGGATGCAGGAAGTAAGTTGAAGGCTATTCTCGAAATAATATACTCTGATGTGTGTGGTCCTATCCAGGTGGATTCAAATGGAGGTAACAAATACTTTGTTACATTCATAGATGATTTCAGTCGAAAACTATGGACTTATCTGATCAAAAAGAAAAATGAAGTGATTGAGGTATTTGTTAAGTTCAAATTAATGACCGAAAGACAATGTGGGCGAAAGCTCAAACTTTTGAGAACTGATGGTGGTGGAGAATATGTGTCGAAAGACTTCGACATGTTATGTGAGAAAGAAGGGACTGTGCATGAGGTTGTGACACCCTACACTCCACAACAGAATGGAACTGCAGATAGAAAGAATTGAACCATCATGAATATGGTGAAAAGTATGTTGAAAGGCGAGAATTTAACTAAAGAGTTTTGGGATGAAGCTGTGTCGATCGCAACATATATTCTGAACAGATGTCCGACGAAGAAGCTAGAAGGAATTACTCCAAAAGAATGTTGGTTTGGTGTGAAGTCTAGCTTGAGTCATCTGAAGGTATTTGGATCTATATCACATAGACACGTGCCAGATCAGTTGCGAAGAAAACTTGATGACAAGTCGAGTCAGATGATCCTAATAGAATATCATTCAACTGGAGCTTATAAGTTGTTCTACCCAATGAATAAGAAAGTTGTGATCAGCAGAGACGTAATCATAGATGAACTTAAAGAATGGGATTGGACAGAAAATATCAAGAAAGATTCAGTGGGAATCTTACTCGAAGAACCAGAAACTCAAGTCGAAAGAGAAGTTCGACAAGAGGAGGTTAGAGATCAACCAAATACAAGCAGACCTCAGAGAACAAGACACATGCCCGCAAGGTCGCAAGATTGTGTTATTACATCAGATGATGTAGTCAATGATGAAGGTGAGCTGGTACATTATGCTTTCTATGCAGATGTCAAACCCGTTAATGCAAATGAGGCATTGAAGGATTCGAAGTGGGTGAAAGTTGTGAATGAGGAAGTGAAGTCCATTAAAGATAACAATAATTGGTCACTTGTCAAATTGCCTCAAGGCAAGAAGGAAATTGATATGAAGTGGGTATACAAAGTGAAGTGTAATCCCAAAGGAGAAGTGACTCGACACAAGACAAGGCTTGTGGCTAAAGGATTTCTTCAAAAAGAAGGAATTGACTTTGATGAAGTTTTTGCACTTGTTGCTAGAATCGAAACAATCAGGTTGGTTATTGGTCTAGCAGAAATAAATAATTGGCACATATATCAGATGGACGTGAAGTGTGCATTCCTAAATGGACCATTAGAAGAAGAAGTCTATGTTGCACAACCAGAAACGATATGGGATACACTTTCGTAAGAGTATTGGATTTTATTGAACCTTAATTGCTAATTTCATTGGAGCTACTATATAAGAAGAGGAGCAACAAGAGAATATATATATATATATATATATATATATATATATATATATATATATATATATATATATATATATATATATATATGCAAATCATAAAGAGCATTGGATTGAGAATCAATTCAAATTATCGTTTGTGGGTTTGTAACCTCACCACCTTTTTCTTATATCAGCCCCTATATATGTCTTTTCCAAGATTTCCCACGCTTTCTTTGTTGACTCGCAATCACCAACTTTCTTAAATTTGTCACCATCAACATAATGATGGATCATGAACAGCGCTTTGTAATCTTTCTTCTTTTCCTTCTTGAACTTAACCTTTTATGCACCTGTTGCACCTTGGACAAGAGGATTTACCCTATTCTTCATCATTTTGAGAACATCTTGGTAGCCAAACAACATCTTCATTTGCATGCACCATTTGTCATAATTCTTCGCATCTATAGTTAGTAAGTTTGTGGGGAGTCTATCATTGGAGACGGTATTGATGTTTGCACAGCGAATTATGAATCAGAACCTGACTCTTGATGCCGAATGTTGGAACGTACAGTCATACAATTGATGAACAATGGGGTTTAAAGTATGTGGAGAAAAAGATAGTGAGAGAGAAGAGAGAATTAGAGAAAGAGAGACGGTACTTGAGGGTGAGAATCATCAATTTCATTAACTTTGAGACGGTATGCCTTCAAGGCATTTATACAAATGTTATACAACAAATGAGACCTAAAAAACATCATTAAACAATAAGAAAAAGCTAAAAATCTGGTGTGTAACCGGTTAACATAAATGATTAACCGGTTACACATACAAAACAAAAAATATTCACATACTTCTTATTCTTCACATTGAAATATGCTTGCAAAGAGGTCTCTGTCTTTTCCTTGTCGTTACTCCTCTCATCCATCATTTGCTTTTGAGCCTCAAGAAAGCTTTGAAGCTCATCTTTGCTCAACGTTGGAAGACCCTTTGACTCTTCAATTGCCACTACAGTGTTGTCAAATTTTATCGTTAAAGAACACAGGATCTTCGGCACAACATTATGCTCCAAAACAGTTTCTCCACAAGACTTAATTTGGCTCACCACGTGTAATTCACATCACGTAATCATTAATTGTCTTATTTTCCTCATTTTGAATCAATTCAAATAGTCGTTTGTGAGTTTGTAATCTTACCAACTTTGCCTTATATCAGCCCCAGCGCCTTTTCCAAGATTTCCCACGCTTCCTTTAGCGACTCGCAATCACCAACTTTCTCAAATTTGTCACCATCAACATATTGATGGACCAAGAACAACGCTTTGTAATATTTCTTCTTTTCTTCCTTGAACACAATCTTTTGTGCATCTGTTGCACCTTCGACAAGGGGATTCACCCAATTCTTGATCATTTCAAGAACATCTTAGTAGCCAAACAACACCTTCATTTGCCAAATGTTGAAACATACAATCATATAATTGATGAACAATGGGGGTTTAGAATATGTGGAGAAAAAGATAGTGAGAGAGAAGAAAGAATTAGAGAGAGAGAGAGAGAGAGTAATTGAGGGTGGGAATCATCAATTTCTTAACTTTGAAACGATATGCCTTCAAGACATTTATACAAATGTTATACAACAATTAAGCCCTAAAAAACATCATTAAAAAACAAACAAGAAAAAGTTAAAAACTGGACACGTAACTGGTTAACACAAATGATTAACCGGCTACACAGACAAAACAAAAAGTATTCAAAGTCAGGTGTAACCGGTTAACACATTTCGTTAACCGGTTAACATAACTCAAAACCAACTTTTTCAACCGGCATAAATGTTTTTCTATCTGCCGTAACCGGTTACGGCACTTGAATTATTGAATTTCTATTAACATTTTTTTCCTTTGGTTTATTAGTTCGGGAATTTTGAGAAATTCCAAATAGGGGTATGCAAAATATCCGGTTGTGATGTCCAAATCCATAACCAAACCTAAACCACTTTTAAAAATCCGGATATAATTGAATGGTTATCAACCGGTTTAGTTATTAATGGTTTGGTTATCCATTCATATAATCCGGATATAATAAAATGGTTATTATCCGGTTAAATTATTTTGGATTCGGTTATAATCCGGTTATTATCCAAATCCAAATATTTTAATTATCAAAATAATATTATTTTTTAAAAAAATCGGAAAAAATAATTTTTAAAACTGGATTTTTTTTTTAAAATCAGTTATATAATCATAACCAAATTTATAACCGGTTTTATAATCAGTTTTAATTAAAATGTGATTATATTTATAAATCCAAACTATTTAAATGATTTTAAAATAGTTATGGTTTAGTTTTTGAAAATAACCAATCATGCAGACCCCTAATTCCAAATCAGAAAACCAAATTGTATTGAAGTATTTTGGAATTATCACGTCTTGCCCTTAGTTATGAAATTATTACAACATAAGACCTCAATTAGATAACTGTCCATTTTCAATTTATTTTCTTCGTACATATTACGCTTTTTATAATTAACTATTAAAAAACAAACACCTGGTCAATCTTTTTTTTTTAATCCTTTTGTCCATACCACCAAGCTACTCACTTAAAGGTCTCATTCAAAAAATTCTCTCGGATACGTAACTAGTTATTGAACATAAATTTGTTTTCAGTTAAAATAAAATACTAGAAAGAAATAACATTCTAAGTATAAATACAAGAATGATTATTGAGTACAAGCACCACACTTCTTTCTTCCATTTAACTGCAAACTAATCAACTTAAGCACTTCTTTCTCACACTTCACTTACTACAATGGCTGCCAAAACTCATCTGTATCTTAGTATTGCATTATTGCTTTTCTGCTTCGGTTTGCTGACTATTCAAGTCACTTCTCGCACTCTCGGAGACAACCCTATGTATGAGAGGCATCAAAATTGGATGAGTTACTATGGCAAAGCTTATAAGGATTCTCAAGAAAGGGAGAGTCGTCTAAAGATATTTGCAGCAAACGTGAACTACATTGAAGCGTCTAACAATGCAGACAGTAACAAATCATACAAACTAGGCATTAATCAATTTGCAGACCTCACCAACGAGGAATTCACAACTTCCAGAAATAAATTCAAGGGGCATATGTGCTCCTCAATCACAAGAACATCTACTTTTAAGTATGAAAATGCAAGTGCGGTTCCATCCACGGTTGATTGGAGGAAGAAAGGAGCAGTGACACCTGTGAAGAATCAAGGCCAATGTGGTAAGTGTCTATCTAATAAGTAATGCATTCAATTCCGGATTATGTGGTCAAAAATTGAATTGCTGTCAAACTCTAGTTAATATCAATTTATCTTTTGCAGGATGTTGTTGGGCATTTTCTGCTGTTGCAGCAACCGAAGGAATTCATCAGTTGAGTACAGGAAAATTAGTCTCTTTATCGGAACAAGAACTTGTTGATTGCAACACAAAAGGTGTGGACCAAGGTTGTGAGGGTGGTCTTATGGATGATGCTTTCAAATTCATCATTCAAAATCACGGACTCACCACAGAAGCTCAATACCCCTATCAAGGTGTTGATGGAACATGCAGTGCAAACCAAGCATCCACCCAAGCGGCCACCATTACCGGGTATGAAGATGTCCCTGCCAACAATGAGCAGGCACTGCAAAAAGCTGTGGCAAATCAACCAATTTCTGTAGCCATTGATGCTAGTGGATCCGACTTTCAATTTTACAAAAGTGGTGTGTTTACTGGTTCATGTGGAACAGAGTTGGATCATGGTGTCACTGCTGTGGGATATGGTGTGGATAGTGATGGAACCAAATATTGGTTGGTTAAAAACTCATGGGGAACCGATTGGGGTGAAGAAGGATACATTAGAATGCAAATGGGAGTTGATGCTGCTGAAGGACTGTGTGGCATTGCAATGCAAGCATCTTACCCTACTGCTTAAATATTAAACTGAAGTACTTATTATGTTACCCAAACTCTGTAAATCAAACTAAATTATGATTGGTTGTCATTTATCTTCTATTAGCTGCATCAATCATGGTTTCTTGTGACTATTTATGTATACTGTATACACAGCTACTAGTGCATTTATCAATACAAAAAAGTATTAAGGGTAACTCTTATTTTTTTTAAAAATTTTTTCTTGTTTACATTCTTTTATTTTCTTGTTACAGAGTGTTTCTGGTTTCCTCTTATTACAACTCAGGACTTTTAACAAACTCAAAACTTGTCATTCAGGTAACATTGATTTCGATTTTTGGAATAAAATGCAAGTCATAAATATATAGGAGAAATGTTAAAGTAATGTCAAAATCTCCTCAGCTAATAAAAAGATAGTTGAAATCTTCTGAAAATACAGGACTGTCAAATTGATATATCACAAATGCAAACAAATTTGGCATGTGTTTTTGGATTTAAACTAGTAAGTATTACTGTTCTATTTTCATATGTTGTTTCTCAATAAACAAGTTTTAAGCATGCATTTAGTCGGCTTTTAAATTAAAAAATCAAATGAGAAATTTTTCTTTGAACAACTTCCTCGCTAAACTCAAAATTGTTTCTCAAAGTGTTATGGCTAAAAATATGTGAGAGGATGAGAAATAATTAAGAGAGAGGTTGAGATAGAGGAAGGTGAGAAATAAATGAAGGGGAGTGTCTCTATTTATAGGCCAATGAACGGTTCATTTTAGGAAACAGTCCATTGGCAAAATTAATATCCTAGTCAATTAGACAGTCAATTAGGAACATGAAATAATCACTTATTACTATCCAAATTAAAAGGTTGTAATATAGAGTCGTTACCATTCATTCAAAAATTATCATAATCGATTATAGACATGTTTCTCCCTTATCTAATTGATTAGACATTGGTTCTAATAGATTAAATAGTTCAAAAACTTGCCCTAATCTAATAAGAAAAAGAGAGAAACATTTTAGGTGGCTTTATTTGAAAAAGAGAGGTTTTAAGAATATTTTTTAATTTTTGTGATTTAGCCATACTACTTCCAAAAGCTCCCTTGTGTTTTTACAAAACATTGACCACCCAATTAGACACGACCGGACGAGCTTTCACACTTCTTCTCTTTCACGCTCTGAAGCTTCCTGTCATTTTGCCGGATATACCAGTCATATAAGAACTTCACTTGAATCTTCTTGTGGTTAAGGCTTGAGATATTTTCAAGCCAGACGCCATCTTCCGAGAATATCACTGGTATCATAAAACCCTAATTTGCCGCTTTTAATCTTTTTACTACGGCTCAAAGAATGCCATTCCACAAAAAATGGGATACACTCTTCCTCCGACCAACCCGAAAAACCCACCCACGAAGCAATTTCTTTCCAAACCAATTTAATCACATAACATTTAGAAAATAAATGGTCCGCCTCTTCGACATGAGAATCACAAAAAACACACATTAAATTATCATGATTAAATTTAATGCCTCTAACCACCAATAGGTCTTTAGTCGATAACCTATTCAAAAAAAAGCCTCCAATCAAACGCCTTTATCTTAAAGGGGACATCCGCTTTCCATAACAAATTGAAAGCCTCTCCACACTTAACCGGAGGACCATAAGAAATACGCCTAGAAGCATAAAAGCTATAACAAGAGGAAACCGAATAACCATAATTCAAGTATATATATATATATATATATATATATATATATATATATATATATATATATATATATATATATATATATATATATATATATATATATATATATATAATTTTTTAAATATAAAAGTTATTAAGTCAATTAAGTAATTTTTGACACCAAAAGTAAGGACGTCTTTGTAAATTATTATATTTTTTTATATATTCTTATTTATTATTAGGCCATTTAATTATTTATCTTATATATAAAAATTGTTAAATCACTTAAGTTAACTAAAAAAAATCATTCACTAATATAGAGGGAAGATCCAAATTTTTAGAATGTTTTCACTAATATAAATATATAAAATCAACTGAGAGCATTTTATAATAAGAGATGAGAGGAACAAATATCAACCATTGAATTCATCAAGAGATAATGTTAATACATTAATGTGACTATTAAATTCTTTCTTTTGAGATGAATCAATGGTTGATATTTATTCCTCTCATCTCTCATTATAAAATGCTCTCACTTGATATTCTCCAATATATATATATATATATATATATATATATATATATATATATATATATATATATATATATATATATATATATATATATATATATATATATATAGAGAGAGAGAGAGAGAGAGAGAGAGCGCGCCTGAAAAGGAGCTGATATAATGAGTTAATACAATTATTTGAAAAGGGGTTTTTGAAAACATATTTAGTATTTTAAAGTTACATATTTCTTATTTGCTCCACTCTTTAACCCTGACCTTTGAATCTTGTTAGTGTACATGCTGGTAGTGAGTGGTCCCGGTCGTTAGTCCCGTGTGTTGAGGCCGTAAAACCGTTGGTTTAGCTCATTGTAGTTACAGTCCAAGAAACAAACTATAAAGGGGTGAGAGAGAGTTAAGAAGAAATCTAGTGACTTTTAGATACTAGTCTGTTTAAAAAGTCTTCTTGTAAAATAATTGGTATTGAATCATGTCACAAATCTTAAGGGCTTTAAGCGAGTTAGGAATTAGTAGTCGTAGAAGCACTAATAATCGAGTTTTATGTCCTGCGTCCTCTAGTAATACCAATTATGAATTAGATCAAGATAATTTCCAAAACCATGAATTAGAAATTCAAGAAATGGAAAGTCGTTTAGTTAACTGGTCTATGCCAGAAATTAAATTAAAAGAAATTTATAAAATTAGTACCTTCGAGCTTAATATTAAAAAGAATATTCATACAACTGAATCTGCAACTTCTATCACTAATAAGTATGAAACTATAAACTTATTGAATAAAAACTTATTAGAAAATCACCATCGTGAAGGTTATAAGTACATACACTTAGGATTAATACAAGTGGCTATAAAACCTCTACATAAATTAGGTTTGAATACTCCAATCCTTCTAATATTACGAGATACTAGAATAAAAGATTTTAATAATTCAACTATAGCTGTAGTTGAGTCAAACTTAAATGATGGTCCAGTTTATTTTAATTGCCATCCCAACTTTAGGATGAGCTTATCCAATGAGTTTACTCCAAACTCTTTAGTTATCTATGTTCAAACTCTTGGAGACACCTTTAATCCTGGAGTTGCTAACTTAGATGTCATTAGTAGGATACTATATAAAATCTCAAAAGTTAATTATGATTTTAAATTTCTAAAATCAACCCCTAGAAATGAGACTTGTATTATAGAAGCAAATTTGAGTAAAGCAAATGCTATGACCCCAAAAATATTAACTGCTTCTGATATAATAGATAAACTTCCAGAAGAATGGATATTAAGAGATGTTGTTAAAACTGACAAGATAGAAGCTAGAATCATTAGAGATGTTATTCAAGATATTGACGGATCGGTTAGAATTAGAATGAATAGGAGTCAATCCCACCGATACTATGCTTCAAGTAGTGTTAGTGCCTCCTCTAGCGCCAGGCTTTCAGCTGCTAGACGATCAACCGATTCCACCATTAGAATTAATTTAGCTGGTGTGGATTTCAATCCTGATGTTCCTATCCCAATTTATCAAGAAGAAACCTCTAGATCACATTCACCTGCTGCTTCACAAGTTTTAGGTACCTTAACTAGAAAAGATCCATTTATTATAGATAAAACATGGATTAGAAATGAGTTTAACTCAGCCAAACTCCGACCGCAATCCTTCTTTACTTATTTTGTAGTTCTAATTTCTGTAAGTGTTGAAACATATTTTCCAGATTCTGTCTCAAAGCATGTTTCGTCAAAAATTATAATCATGAAAAACAACACAGAAGGACGCCGGTCGGAGTCTGGTAGATGATAGCAGACGAAACTATGGCGGGTGGCAATCCTCATACGAACAGCGGCAAAGCTCTGGCGGAGTCTGGTCAGCGGCAGGTGGAGTCTGGTCGGCGGCGGCAGAGCTTCGGGGACCAGTTGTTAACATGGTGACGACAACAGTCTAGACGAGTCTCGGACGTTGGTTCAGTTTGCAAATCTGTTTGGTGACGGTTATGTTTTAGACTTGTTTTGGATACATAGGGTTCAGTGGTGTAGTGGTAGAGAGTAGAGACTATTTCCGTGTTAGTTATCAGAAGACTTCACAACAGTACTATTAGTAAGTTTATACTATTAGTAAGTTAGATATTATGAGACTTCACAATGAGAAAGTACTGACGCATCAATACTTGTAGTAAGTTTATTATCAGAAGACTTCACAACAGTACTATTGTAGTTGGATCTTTTAATTTCACAACATTTTTCTTTAATTACTTTCTTTCTTTTATTTATTTTTCTAATCCTTTTGTAAAATCTTCTTTATAACTTGCATGTTCTTATGTTTCTCTCTTGAGCCGCTTGGATTTTGGCAGAGTCAAAATTTGTCATTAAAGTAACATTAGTCTAGGTTAATGAAAATTTATAATACGTTTTGTTAATCAATTTAATTAAACACCTAATCACTTCGATAAGCATTTTTTTACAACTTTGATAAGCTTTTATTGGATATTGATAAGTTATATTAGTGAGGATATTTATGAGTTATAGTGAGTACGTTGATGTAAACTAAAAAGAACTCAACAACACAGGCTATGTTTTATAAATTTATTCAAAACACGAATATAAACTTAAACTTTCAAGTATCACTTTAATCGATAGATGATCAATGTATCAAGGTTTTTTTCTATACTTGTTCAAAAATCACCACTTTTTTATATCTTTCAAGTTTCAAGCATGCATTTTGTTAGCTTTTAGATTAAAAAATAGACTATATAGATGTGAATATCAATTTGTGATTCTGATAGAAATGACTGAAATATTTTCTCCCATTCCCAATAAGGTTGCAGAAGTATTACTTTAAGGTATATATAATAGATATCAATGTACTGAAACAGCACTGAAAATCATCAGTAAATTAATTCAACGCTTCAATGACAACCGAAAAGATTCGTGAACATTATTTATTAACTCGTCATAATATATCATCATCAAGCAACATTCCTCATTAAAATCAAACTTAGTACTACAAAGTGATCATACAAAACTTCCATACCAAACATTTTATAACTCACTTCACACAATAGTTGCTATTCTGTGGGATTTCTGATAGGGAATCAACTCAAGAAAAGCCATAATTAGTTCACATTCTAGTTACTAGACTGGCGCAACTCAGGGCGGACAAAGTCTGCATCTGCAGGCACTGAAATGTCTAATGTGGGTCTTAGTTCAGCGCAAACTTGAATAGCTCCGTGCACTGGGTCTGACACGAAGTTGCTGATCAGGTCCTGGTTGATAGGAGCTCCGCTGTCCACTGCCACCAAGGCCTGCTGAGTTAAATTGTAATCAAATCTAGGAGCCCATTTCCTTGAACCCAACCTTGCTGTGGTTGAGCAGTTGTCAACCATGAAAGAAACACCACGAGCATGCATGAATGGATTCAAAGAATCGACAGACTCGATCACACTCTCATTAATGATTTCAGAGTAAGAATGCCCCTTCTTCCTCAAGACCTCAATCTGGAAATTGTTATAAAGAAATTCAAAATAAGGTCAGTTTTATGTGTCAATTAAACCACAAATGATTAAGCAAGAAAAATGAATAAAAAGATAGGAAATCTTTAAAAAAAAAAAATCATGCTGTCTTTTATGGGTGACTTACAGCTTTTCAATTCAAAAGCATGGGAAAAGGTATTCTAAGTTGAGCTTTTTTCTAGAATGAGCAACTACATGTGTTCGCCCTTGATGTAATTACAACTTACAAGTGCGAGATCCATAAAAAGTCAAGGGCGAATACAAGCCTACCTCACATTAAAGATAATTTCTATTTAAAAAATTTTCCAAACCTTAACAATAAAATAAATACTACTTAATGCAGGAAACATATGTTGTAACAATTTTATATCAGCAACCAATATTCGAGCAAAAAAAGTGATAACAAAATAAGATACAAACCTGGGCCATCATCAATGCCACAAAGACACCAGCGGTAAATGGGTATAGAGGGCCTAGATCACCTGCTGGCCTTGTAGATCGAACGCGTTCACCAACCTTCCACATCCGGGTCTGATCAATTTTACCCATGGGAAATGCAGGCAGACCCTCTTTCTCCTGTAAAACACAGGAATAAGTTGAAGTCCTCCATATAAAGGCCAACTATAAATGGGAAATAAATATGAACTTACATAAAATCGACGACCGGCCAAAACAACACTGCGGATCTCACTACCGCTGGCTACATCCTCGTAGCACTCATACAAAATTTCCATGCAGGGATAAAAGGAAGCACTGTATGCTTTCTCAAATTCCTTCTTTCCATCTTCAGATAAAGCATTGTATACAGCCAACATGCCCTATCCAACCAAAAAGAGCAATGCTTAGATCACAACTCATAAGTCCACCACATTAAAATTCTAAGGGAAAGAAAATCAAAGAGACTAGAATTTAGTGGATATAAGGATGAGATCGCAACCTGAGTTGAGATGGTTTTGGAGATTACTCCTGTTATGGACTCAACAGTGTTCTTATAAGCCAGATCTTCACTCATTCCATTTTCAGTGTACCTTCTAAATAAGGACTCGACAATTCCATGAACGGCACCCAGTAAAATTCCTGTAAGCCATAAGAGCAAAGTTATGTAATGCAAAAGGACTTCAAAGGACAATATCAAGGCATTTCAAGAAACAAATGCATACCTCTCTCTCCAAAGATGTCACTCTTGTATTCTTGCTCTAATGTAGTGGCGAATGTGAAAGGAGAACCAAGGGCAACAGACCACCCTAAAGCAACATTAGTAGCTCGGCCATCAACATCCTGCATCCAATGATATTACGTTTAGCCTCCCAATAAAGTAAATTATCAATTCATCAAATAAAATAATATGTGCAAGAGCAAGTTGATGAGGGAAGGAATACTTTATACAAATTAAAATAAAGGGAAGTTTACCTGGTGGACTCCAAAACTTGAATTAATTCCAGCACCATTTATCTCTTTGCCTTGTACATACAGCCTCCTTACAGAAGGACCCATCCCCTTGGGACAAACAGCAATTACACTGAAGTTTTTGGGAAAATCAAGTCCAATTGACTGCAAGTGGCCAAGAAGAAAACCGTGGGACAGCCCAAGTATGCTGTTTGGCTTCATGTGGGAAAATATTTTCTCATAATTATCTGCCTGTGTTAAACAAAAAAATTTAAAGTTATTGATAGGGACCTCAAGTGAAAACTGTGAAGGGACGCAAAATGTTAGAAACTGCAAAACCGCAGCAGCATGACACAGCCTGTACACTTACAAAGCCAGATCAAATTGTTCCAGTGGAAAATATAAGAAAAAAATGCAAATTACAAGTTAATTATTTTTAAAAATGTTCTGCACCTGAAAAACATCCATTCAAAATGACACAAAAAAGTAATACATCTTTCTTTGTTTTATTCCATAACATTGATTGTATATGTCTGATGAGTAATATATGAAAGACATGATCATACTTGGCAGTGGAAAACAATACAAAATGACTGGAAGCATTCTTCATAATCAACAACAATATTAAAAAAACCAACAGGAAGTAATCAAAATCAATCTAAGTAATTATTAGTCGACAATGGAGAAATTACCAAAAGAGTCGACAGATTTCTGGAGCATTGACATGAATATACTAACCTGTGCAGAATCAGAAATCAACAGCAATACGAGATCACTGCCCGATATAGTTTCCCATATGTCACCTAGAGTTCCCTTCTCCTCACTAAATCCAGCTTCCCTAGCCTCATTAAAGGAACTAGAACCTTTTCTAAGTCCAACCTATAACGGTAATAGACAAATGTGTTATGTAACAGGTCAGAAACAGATCTATCAATCAGGTGTTCTTAACTATTAAAATTTTATACAGCTTACAATCATATATCAATGTATCATCATTACAAGAAACTGAACCAAAACAACAATAAATGCAGAATTACCTTCACTACAATATCAGACTTTGCTTCAACAAGAGAATCCCGTAGATTCTGTGCCTGAGCAGGTCCCTGATGAATGTAGCATAAAAATAGCAATTGTATTATAATTATGAACTGTGTCAGTATCAGAATATTCCTTCTAAAATAAAATAATATCTCCAAACACAAAAGTTATCTAGCATATCACTTTCTTTCTTTACAATTAAATATTCCACAAAAAAGGTTTAGATACCAAAATATACATGTCTAGATACCTACACATGTTTAGATACCAAACTATATAAAGTTGAATTCAACCGCAACAAATAAACTTCCTCAAAGAAAAACACTTTCAACTAACATGTCACATGCAAAATTAGGTTGAGATTACCAAAAAAAATTACCTGTGAACCCCATCCAATGACACCAATCTGCTTAATCCCCTTGAAAGCTTCAGGCAACAAATGAAACAAATCCCTTCCTCCTCTCACGATGTACTGCAACAAATCAACCAAAAAAAAAATCATCAATTTAAAAGTAAAAGTAAAAGTCAAATTCTCGGAGTAGAGTGAAAAGTTTGAAGAAACCCGAACCTCTTCGTGTCCGGCGAGGTTAACTCTCTCCTTCTTGAAGACAGAAGTCTCAAAATCAAGCGAAACTGGAAGAGTAGCGGGGGGAGCCGACACCATGGTGGCGCCTAGTGCGCTGCCGACAGTGATGGATCTACGAGCCCTAATTGACTGAGAGCAAAGCTTTGAAAATGAGAGATTGGTAGGAGCGAAGCTCGCGGCGACTGGCTTCGCTAGGGTTTTGGAAGAGGCGGAGATCGCGGTGGAGCAGGAGGAAGTAACGGCCGCCATTTTTATTAGTGAAGAGTTGAAGAGAGGGTTATTTTTACAGTGGGTTTTATAGTACAGGTGTTAGAGTGAGTTTGCTAATGTGCGCCACGTTGGTACTGCGCCCCATGTGTTTTGTTTGTCTACTAGTACCACTTGTTTGTGTAATCATCATTTCTGTTTTTTTGTGTTCGAAAGCATTTTTCTTTTGAGGTTATGTTGCATATCGTATCATAAAAGCTCGCGCACCGCGTGGTAGTAAATGTTATGACAAGTTGATAATAGGGACGAACGGATGGATCTCGCTCACATACACATACTATACTTCATTTTTACAAATGTGTATCATTTCTATCTCTCGTCACATTTGATTATGTCAAAATATTTTAAAAAATAATAAATGAAAGAATGATGAATTAAGGTGATTCCTTAATTATTAATACTAATATATTTCTATTATACCCGCAGGTGTTGAATAAGTGGCGGAGCCAGAAAATTTTTAAAGTCCGGGCAAAAAATATAAAGACTGCAAATTCATATTGTATATAATATATAAATAGTTTAAAATAAAAGTAATGAAAGATGAAACATAACCTTACAATTAGGTGTCAAATAAAATCACGAGGTAAATGTCCTTTCCGAGACTTCTTTGCGGTGAATGTTCGAATGATATCAATATCATTAAGTGACTTGAATATCTCCCGCTCGGTGTAACATATCATCAAGTCATTGAACCACACATCATTGATCTTATTGCGCAATTTAGACTTGATAATTTTCATTGCTGAAAAAGCTCTTTCAACGGATGCTGTTGACACTGGCAATATCAAAGCTAACTCAATAAGTTTGTAAACCAATGGAAATACCAAATGTTTCTCAGTTTGAACCATCTTCATAGCCAAACTTTGAACATCTTCACAAGTGGAAAATGAAGCATTTCTTTTTACTTGAAGAACATAAGTTTCAAGTTGATCCCTTATTATGCCACGGTCATCATCAGAAAAGTCTGCATCATAAATATTAGCAAGACGAGCAAGCTTGTCAACATCAAACTTGGAGAAAGAGTTCTTGGGATCAAGACATGAGAAGCAACCAAGGATAACGTTACTTCCTTCACTAAAGCGGTGATCCATCTCCACACATATTTTGTCAATAGCAACATAAAAAATCTCTGCACGATAATGATGTAAATTAGTGATAGTCCTCCCTTCTGCCCTTGAACGACCCCGAACCGGTATTTCTTCATCCATATTTGGCACCGGAATACCTTTAGCAACATAAAATTCTTGAACATCGGAAAATAAATTATCCCAACCACTCTCTCTCATTGTGGCCAACCGAACTTTGACAACATCAACTAATTCCATGGCAATCACAATATTAAGATCTTTTCTTTGCAAGACATTTGAAAGCTCGTTTGTGATACCAAACAACTTTAACATTAACTTCAAAATAAAAGCAAATTTAAAGCTCTCCATTTTTTCTATCAAACCCGCTGCTTGAGATGGTCCACGTCCATCTTCATGAACCATAGATAGCACCTTTAACACGGAGGACCACATTTGGTCCAAACGAAGCAATGTAGTATGATGTGAACCCCATCTAGTATCCCCAGGTCTAGCAAGACTAGATGATTGGTGCAAGCCCTTTCCTCTAGATATATCACCAATCTCAAGTTTATTTAAAATATCTTGGTGTTGTGCCTCTGTCAAAGCATCCCTCCTCTTACAAGATGCACTTGTTGTGGTCACAATCAAGGAGATGTACTCAAAGAAATCATGAATAGATGAGCAACTACTAGCAACGGACACAACAACCAATTGCAAACGGTGAGCATAACAATGGACATAGAAAGCATAAGGGTTTTCATCTAGAATCTTTCTTTGCAAACCATTAAATTCACCTCTCATATTTGAAGCTCCATCATATCCTTGCCCTCGTATCCTTGAAATAGATAATGTGTGCTTATCAAGAATACCATAAAGAGCATCCTTTAATGACTCAGATGTAGTATCTTTGACATGATGTAAAGCAATAAATCGTTCTACAACACTCCCTTTGTCATTCAAAAACCTAAAATAAATTCAACAAGTTTACTTGGCGGCATAGAGAATAATAGGTAATGAAAATTAGAAATTAGTGCATACAACTACTAACCTCAACATCACCGCCATTTGCTCTTTGATGGATATATCACGTGACTCATCAATAAGCACAGAGAATTGTCTATCACCAAGCTCTTCCATAATCACCTTGGTAACTTCATGAGCACAACACATTGCAAGCTCTTTTTGAATATCACCGGAAGTCATTGTGCAATTTTTTCCACCACGTTCAAAAGCATCCCTCACTTGTTCATTATTAGATTTTACCCAATCTACCATCTCTCTAAAATTTCCCTTATTTAGAGAAATAGAGGATTCATCATGGCCACGGAAAGCCATGCCTTGTGCAATGAGATATCTTGAACAATCTACAGAACAAGTCAAACGAATCTTATACAATTCTTCTGATTCCTTGGTTGCTTTAGCAAACTTACTTGTCACGCTTTGTCTTTGATTATTATAATCATCGTAGTGCTTGACACATGAGTTGTGCAAACTATTATGACTACCAACATGATCTTTAAATCCTTGAGATGAATGCTTCCAATCTTTATATCCGCTTTTAGTGAAGACTTCAAAACCAAAGCGCTCGGCCCTCCCGGGTTTCTTAAAGAGAAAGCAATAAAAACAAAAAGTTGCATCCTTGATCTCACTATATTCTAACCATGAATAATTCTTATATCATGATTTACTAAATGCTCTTTTAACACTTCCAAATGGAGTACGAGGAAAGCTTGGCAAATCTGGTTGCATTGGACCCTTCAATATATATGCCCTCCTCACTTGGTCTTGAATATCCGGAGCATACTCATCAATTTGTTTCCTACTACCTGGATCACGCACAATCTCATTTGGGTTAAACTCATTAACCATATTGGGCGGTAGTTCTGGTTCTGATTCTGATTCAACCAAAAATCTCCTCATCACTGAAAAAATATAAAAGTATTAAATAAACATAAAGATATTTTATTTGGGTTAACATCATTAAACACAAATAATAAATAAATATAAAAGTAATTAAAATATAATTATAAACATATTGAACAAATAATAGATAAACAATTATAAAACTAATTTAACAAGAAAACTATTTTATGATAAGCATTAAAATACAGACACAAACATACACAATAAAAAAAAGCTTATCTCTGCAACAAGTTATAAGCATTTACTTTTATTTTTATTATAAGTTAGTTTTTCATCTTATCTCTGCAACAAGTTATAAAAAGCTTTCTACTTTTTAAAAACAGACAAAAAGCACAGTAGTGGTTCTTCTCTCTATAAAAAAACTAATGTTGGTGCTTTTTTCAGTGTTAGTATATTAAACAAACTCAAAACTAACTATGAAAAGGGTAATACTTGCCTTGCCTGAAAGCTGAGTCACAAAGTAACAGAGATCGGCGCAAGTCGACGGCGGTTCCGAAAGTGGTGGAGTGAAGGAGGAGATCGAGAGGAGAGAGGAGACCGAGAGGAGGGAGAAGGTGGTGTAGGCGTGCGGTGGCGTGCGGTGTGGCGACGGAGGAAGAAAGTGATGCGGCGGAGGGAGAAGGTGATGCGGCGGAGGGAGAACTTCTCTTTCACTTTACCGTTTCTGTTTCTATTTCTCTTTCTATCTCTTTACTCCTTTTTCTTTTTCTTTTTAATTTTTTTTTTGCTGTTGGAAAATACATGTATATCCAAAAAAGAAATGGGCCCGAGCCTGGGCATGTGCCCACCCTGGTCGGGCCCAAGAACCGCCCCTGTGTTGAATGTATAATTCTCTCGGTCGAAGTAAGTAGTTGTCAAAATGAATGTAGTAGTCGAAATATATAGTTGTTAAAAGAGTTAGTCTCGACAGAATTAAATTTAGTATTTTTAGGTTTTAGGTGAGTTGGGAAGTTAGTTAATTAAAGTTTGCTTGGTGAACAAGCAAATTCAATTATAAATAGGGAGGTATCCTATCATTTCAAAGTGTGGAGAAAATTTAAATAAAATTTCAGTCTTGAAGGTAGAGAGAAACTCTGCATAATCTATTTTCTTCTTCCCATTTTGTCTTAAATCCTAATTTATCTTTTCTTCCCTAATTCATCTTCCTTTCTTCTCAAAAATTGTGTGCAGCATGAACAACTTACAACCAATGTATAGTTGATTCACTCGAGTGAAGAGTTAAGAACAAGAGATGCAATCAATTAGAAAGATTGATTCTTGTTCATCGAGATTGATTTGAATTAACTCCAAGATTGGGGTTTAATTCTAACATATGGTATCTAGAGCACTGAATGTGTGGTTCTTGGGAAGCATATCGTAATGAATCATCTGAATGGCCATTTTCCAACAATTCTTCCAATTCTAAAAGATAAGAATTATGACAATTAGTGTAAATAGTTGAAGATTGCTTTCTGCTATCAAGATCTTTAGGATATTGTGAATGAATGAGTAAAGTCAATTGAAAAAGATGTTACGGGCGAACAAAAGGTTGCACATAAATAATTGAAGAAGAAAGATTATAAAGCCCTCTTTATAATATATCAATGTGGTGATCTAGATAACTTTGAAAAGTTGAGTGATGTAGAATCTGCGAAAGAAGCATAGGATATTTTGGAGAAATCTTTTGGAGGTGCGGAGAAGTTGAAAGAGGTGAGATTACAAACTCATAAAAGAACGTATGAACTACTTCAGATGGAAAAAAGTGAAATCATAATTGATTTCTTCACTAGGGTTAAAAATCGGTGAAACAAATCAAGATATGTGGAGGAGCATTAACATCAAAATCAGTTGGCGCAAAGATTTCATCTGCATTTAGTAATATCAAACGTGTATGTCTTAGTACCGAATCTATCACTTTTTGGTTCTTCAACGCTTTTTCCTTTCGATGGTTTCAGCACTTTACACACGTACGGGGGACCAGGCTTCAACTCAGCTACATTAACCTCTCATGTCTTCACGTACTCATCGACCCATTCTAAAGGGTATTCATCATTGTCGACGTAAGCAGGTTTCTCTCTTTTATGACTCTTTGATGCCCTAATTTTTTGTGTCTTTAAGCGTTCGACCTGTCGAATCCTATCAGCCAACTGGGCCATATCCCTAAGGTATTAGGTGTCTAATTTCTTCCTAATGGAATAATCTAACCCCCCAGCGGCCATTTCGACTAACTCATGCTCATGAACTCTGGTAAAGCACGTGGATTTCAGCAACCTGAACTTATTCAAATAATCATCTATGGATTCAAACGATTTTCTTTTAACTAGAGATAACTCTTTCAGACTAATCTTAGATTGTCCCATGTAAAACTGATCATGAACGTGCGTTCTAATTGTTCCCAAGTCCTCACAGAATTTGGAGCTAACGTGGTAAACCAAGTAAAAGCATTCTTGGTCAATGAACTAGGGAATTATCTCATTTTTAAACCCTCATCGTTGGCAATGTCGTCAGCTTCGGTCTTGTTCCTGGCTATATGTTCTACAGTAGACTCATTGGTCTCCCCTGTAAACTTAGTGAATTTTGATACTTTGTAACCTCTGGGTATTTATGCCTGTCGAATATAATCAGGCAATGGTGATGAATAGTTAGGCCTATGTAGGCCAACGTTAAGCCCATTACGAGCCAAAACTTCTTCAAGTACATTTGCTATGTTATTACGACCTAACATATTGTTGGCATTTCTAAGTATGTGATCGACATCTTGATACCTCCTAACCACTACCGACCTAGGCTCACATTGCTCAACAAATTCATCCTCATGATACTTAGATGGTTCTACCACCTGAGGTCCAACAAGACGCTATTGTTTTCCAGGAGGTACATTTACCCCTGGACAATCAGCGTTCGACCCTAACGGCCTATGGCGCGATGGAACTAGTTGAACCCCAAATGCCTCCAGCATTCTTCCTATTTGGTCAACCATGGGAGTGAAAATAACCCATATTTGTTGGGTCAAATTGTGCATCAAGTCTAAGTTATTCTCATCCATTTGCTGCCTTAAAGCCATAACAGACACGGTGTTTAAGGATGGTGTCGATTGGGGTAAATAACTGACTCCACCTAAAGAACCGCTTAATCCTGTGGTTAATGAAGGCATTATGGCATAACCTCCTTGATGGCCCGTAGACATAGTATTATCAATGTAAGTGGATACATTTGACCAAAGTCCAACCATCATGGTCTGAGGCATACCATATTGATATTGTCCAAGAGGCAAATAGCCTACGTGAAACAGTGCACATGTGGGATTAAACAAGGATCCCACATTTCTTGTTGAGACCGGTGTCGTTGAACTGGAAGCAGCAGTCGATCTCACGGGAGACAACATTGTCGCGCTTTTGTGTCGTGGTGTTCATCGGTATGACATCCACATTTTGTGCAAAAACTTGTGTGAGTGAAGGATTTGAAGAGCTTGTGTCTATGCTCGATCGTGACATTTTGGACACTTGTTTACCACTTCTTAAATTCATACACACAAAACAACGTAAAAAAAGGAAGAAATAAATTTCACAATAACTAGACGTGCAATTTTGTTTACCTTGGGTTTTAATAAACTTCACTAGTCTCTTTTTAAAGGTTACTTGCGAGATCGACCAGGGAATCTCATAACAGTGTTTTTGTTTGCAATAATTTTTGTGAGAAGTTCTTTTGTTTTAGTTACGAAAACAAGGGTGTTCGACACGTCGTCTAAAACACTTGGAATCGGCAGCGATATTTTTATAAAACGTATTTGGTGAATATCAAACCACAAATAAACAAAGGAAAACGACAAGAGTAAAAAGTAAATGACATAATATTTAAAGTTTGCAGAAAAGTAGTTGGTTAAAACATACATAGCCCTTACTTGACTCATTTCGCTCGTTCGTTTGGGTACTCTGAGTGTGCAGCGTGCAGACGTTTGTAAAATTGTGAACCCCTAAAACTATGTACAAAGTTCTTTATTTATAGTGCATAAAAGTAACTACTTTATGGAGGTTGTTGACCCCCTTAAGAACCCCATGTTCTTCAACTTAACTTCCATCCCACGCCTCCACGTTCTCCATTCAGGTGCTTTTTCCCTCCAAAACTTAACATGTGTGAGATATACTTTTATTTGAATCTTTTGGGCTTTTTGTGCGCTTCTTGGACTTTTAAGTGCTTATGGGCCCAATAAGCTATTTTGCCCTTTTGTTTCTTAGTCGACCAAATGTGTTTTGACTTGAAAGTATTTCCCTCACAGCGCTTTTCTGAATTCTATATTCTCTTTGGCTAGATTTTAGCCTAGGTCGACAATCCCAGCCAACACCTACACTCTACATCAAAATGGAACTACAAAAAGGAAAAATAGAATAATCATGAACATGGTGAGAAGTATGTTGAAATATGCCTTAAAACCTTTGTTGATGAAGAGAAAGAAAACATATTTTGAAATTGTCAAGAATTCAGAAAGCCGAAGAGTAATTTGGTTCGAGCGATTTACGGGTATCGGGTTCGGTCGGTTCGGTTCATTGATTCATTCATTAATGTTATAATATTTTACATTAATTTGGAGATCATATAAGTTAGTGTAAAAAGATATTATAAGAGATATTATAAGATATATTTATCATAGTCTAAAAGATAATATAAGATATATATTTATAATAGTCTAAAAGATATTATAAGATATTTATAATATTTGAGAGATATTATAAGATTATAATAATATATTTTATTCTAACAATTAAGGGGATATTTTTGGGATTTGGTATGGATTTGTTGGATTTTGGCTATTATAAATATGTATCTCTTCTATGTGACAATCTTAGAGCTTACAACAACAAGGGAGAATGAGGATTTGGGGAATTCCAAGGGAAAACTTAGAAAGGCAAAGGTTTTTGGGAAACCTTTGGAGTTATCTAAGGGGATTGAGAAATACTTCTAAATACCTTGGGTTTGAGTGATTCTTATATTGAGAGTTGGAGAGGTTGGGAAACACTTGGGTAGAAAATAGGGTTTGTTCTTTGGGAACTGTAAAGACTATTTTCTTGTAACTCATTTGTAATCTCTTGTAACAACTTTCTGAGTATAGTGAATTGGAGAGTTGCTCTCTCCTCTAGAGTAGATCGTTTGATCGAAATGGGTAAACAAACCTTCGTCTTTTTCTCGCCTTATTCTGTTATATTACCTGTGTACGAATTATTATTGTTGTAGACCACTTATTTTTGTTGCTACTTTTTCTTTGCTTCACAAATTGATATTGAATTTTGTCGTAATTAACAACAAGATTCACAACTATATATCCATGTGAAATAATATATCCATGTGTACCAAAAAAAAAAAACAATTCACTTTATGGGATGTATTTAAGAATTTCAAACTAGTTAAAAGCTAACAAGAAATGGCTTATTCTAGCAATAATTTTCACTAATTTTTCAGAAACTACAAAAGATGCCAAAACACAGAGATACACCATTTTAATTTTTTTTAGAACATGTTTCACTTTAATTTCTAGTATGCTTTATTTTCATTTTAATTTTAATGTGTATTAGTATTCCGTTTGTTATTTTCTTCTAAGAAAAAACTATTTAAATTGCACAGCAAGAATTTGTCTATTTAAAAAGTTATTTTCAAAAAAATTTATAAGTAAATTATTTTTTTAGTTTTGTTCTTAATAAATATATTTTTGTTTATATGTGAGCCAAAACATAATATCAATTATTAATAATGGTTTATTTTCAGATGGAAAATTCTTTGGATATCATCCAATCAAGAGAATTGGAAAATAGATCTTCCATACAACCTGAAAACACTTTTATTAATAGTGTGGGCAATTCTGAAAAATATCAATCTCAACCTGCATTTGATAGTGTTCCTTCTATTACTGGTGATGTTGATGCTTATGAATTGACCAAAGATGGTAAAAGAAAATTGACGTCGTTTGTTTGGAACCACTTTATTATAAAAACAGTTAATGGAGAAGAAAAAGTTGTGTGTAATTATTGCAACAAGGCTTTGACGGGTAGAAGAAATGATGGAACTAAACATTTGAGTAGACATTTTGAAACTTGTAAAAGAAGGCCATACAAATATATAAGACAATCTATCTTGGTGAGAGAATAAAAAAAGGTAGATGGGTCATCTAGTTATCTGAGTAACTACCATTTTGATCCTGAGAAATCAAGAAAAGATCTTGCTTATATGATAATAATTCATGAGTATCCATCTTCAATAGTTGATCATTTGGGGTTTAAAGCATATTCAGAAGGTCTTGAACCTTTGTTCAAAGTTCCTAGTCGAAACACGATTAAAAGTGATATTATCAAAATATATGAAAATGAAAAGTTCAAAACTATGGGACTTTTAGATAAGATTGAGAGTAAAATTGCTTTAACATCAAATATGTGGACTACTAGTAACCAAAAGAAAGGGTATATGACCATTACAGCTCACTACATTGATGATGACTGGGATATGCAAAGTCGTATTTTAAGGTATGATATTTATAATATTTTTGTTAACTTTATCTTACATGTAGAATTTTAGATTGAATTAATATCTAATAAATTATATTGCATAATAGGTTTGTGTATGTAGAATATCCACATACAACTGAAACTATTTCAAACAAGTTGTTTGAATGTGTAATAACTTTGAATATTGATATAAAGTTGTCAACCATCACTTTGGATAATTGTAACACTAATGATTGTGTTGTTGGTATGTTGCTAAACAAGCTTCATAGCTATACTCTTATGCTTGATGTTCAGTTATTTCATATGAGATGTTGCGCCCATATTTTAAATTTAATTGCTCAAGATGATTCGAGTGTTCTTGGAGATGGCATAGAGAAGGTTAGAAATAGTGTGGCTTTTTGGACAGCCACACCTAAGAGAGAACAAAATTTTAGAGAAACAACACGCCAAATCAAAGTTTCAATCACAAAGAAATTAATCCTTGATTGCAAAACTAGGTGGAATTCTGCTTATCACATGCTTGCTGTTGCATTGGCTTATAATGATGTTTTTATTCGTTTGAAAACAAGAAAGAATTTGTATACAACTTTGCCTACAACAAGTGAGTGGTGTCGCACGCTCGCGAAAAATGAACAGAGTCGCCACCAATATATTTATCCCATAAGGGAAAGGAATATCAGAAAACCTAACAAAGGAAGGAGCAGGGTCTTGCGACCAGAGAATCAAGGTACGGGAGTCGGTTACGCGAGGGGAAGGTATTAGCACCCCTCACGCCCATCGTACTCGATGGTATCCACCTATGTTTGTTTCTATCTAAAGGGTGTATAACTATGTCTATGTCTAAATGCGAAATGAATGCAAAATGTAGGGAAAATAAAGAATTGTACTCGCACGGGCCCTACCCCGCTGCCTACGTATCCTTTTCAGGAATCAGAGTTACCGTAGCTCGGCTCACGATTTTCTGTTTGTTTTTGTGTTTTTTAATTGGGCGGCGTTAACGCTCGCGTTCTTGCACAAGGGGACAGCCTAGGATGCAATGGAACAGAGATAACTTGCCCTTAAGAAAAGAAAAAAGAGATTGGTTTGTATCTTTTAAGGGTAATTCCGTGATGACGAGAACCCACTACAAGGTCTCGCATCACTTCCTTACTTTTGCTTTAAATCTGACCATTTATTAGGTTTTTTGAAGTGTTTTTGATCGGTGTTTTTTATGGGGATTTTAATTTGTGACTTAGATCATACCAAAAGAGTTTTGTTTTGAATATTTAGAGAATGCACATCGAGGCCTACGCCACAATCGTTTCTCTAAATAACGGTTAAGAAATACATCGAGGCTTCACACCTCAATCATTTCTTCTCCGCTAAGTAGGAAATACAAAAAGGGGTTCCTTTGTGAATATTTAGAGAATGCACATCGAGGCCTACGCCACAACCGTTTCTCTAAATAACGGTTAAGAAATACATCGAGGCTTCACACCTCAATCATTTCTTCTCCGCTAAGTAGGAAAGAACATACATCGAGGCCTACGCCTCAATCATTTCTTTCGTACTATGAAGTATAGTAACGGTATGATCTTCATCGACATTTATTAAGTATTTTAAAAGTTGAAAAGAAAAAGAATGCAAACGGGAACTAATCCTATTTCTAATCTAATGTTGTCTACACAAGTCTAAATCCTAATGTTAACATGGGATATATTCTAAAAGGAGCATTAAGATGGTATTAACAAAATAGGCCAAAAATATGGCCAAAGTCACACAACAAAATCATACCAAAATAACATGGAATTAGCACAAAAACAATTCAAGCATCAATGCCAAATTAAGCTAAAAACTACTATTTTTTAAGGGTTTTTATGAAAGAAATTAAATGTCAAAAGTAAACCTAAAAATCTACTATTTTTATGTGTTTTTATTATCTAAAATTCTATCAAAGAAATTGTGATCTAAATCTAAAAAAAAATAATGAGAAAATTGGTTTTATTATTTTTTTATATCTAAAAAAGGTCCAAAACCTTGCCAAAGATCCTAAATTCTAAGCAAAAATTGAAGTGAAACAGGGGGTTAAAGTTGAATTACAGGTGCAGGAAGCATTTTAGGCGTTAAGGCACCACAACATATTTCTGTCACAGTTTATTCAGCACCAAAAAAAAGATGGAGTGCTATTGGGCTTGAGGGGGGTAAGCATTTCGTATGGCCTAATCGGATTTTGTTATTCAGACTTTCTTCAAAAAAAATAAAAATAGATTAAGTTAAAACTAAAAAAAATAATAAAAATAAAATAGAAATGAAATGAGAAGAGGAATTAGGGTACGCGTTACCGCCGTCGGACTTGTTCGAAGCTTCTTCTTCCTCCTTCTCACGAGCGCGCGACGGTGATAACAGGGACGGTGCGGTGGCTCAAATCCACTCCTAATCGGAGCTTCTCCGGCTCAAGCTTTCCATCTCCGATTTCATCTCTTTCACTTCTCACTCCGCTACCATTGTTCAGCCTGGAAATTCCTATATCTGAGCTCAATCAGAAAAAACCTAACACGCAACCTTGATCTCGAAGATGAACAACGATAACCGGAGAGGATGCTCTTCAGGTAATGGATCCTGGCGTCATCACTTTCTGCCAATTCTTCCCCTTCTTCTTTCTTCTTTTTCTTCTAATTCGAACCTTCCTCTTCTTGACTTGTATCGTTTTTGTTTCTGAACCGGTGTGCTATCGTTGTTGTTGCTTCGTGATGACGATTCCGTTAGGGATTTTCTGGAGATTGGATAGAAGATTGAAGAAGATGGTGAAATTGGAGCATCGAAGAACAAATGAGTGATTCTGAATTCCTTTTGTATCGTTTTCTTGCAGGGATGTAAGGTGGTGAGATGATGAAAACTGAATTGAAGCAAGGTGAAGGGGAGTGAGAGTGAAGATTGTGAAGATTGAAGACGATGAGGGATTGTGGTGGAGAACGATAGTGAAGATAGGAGGTGATACTAAGAATGGTGATGGAGGAGAAGGTTGGTGAAGTGTGGATGAAGATGAATGGGAGAGAGTGAGAAGTGAAGTGGAAAGTGGCTGAAGAGTCTGAAGATGATGAAGGTGGAAGAAATTCGAGGTTTTCAGAGAGGGTGAAAGATGAAGATCGATGGAGAGAGAGCCTCTAAAGCTTGATGGTTCTGATTTTATAGGGATCGAAGGTTAGTTCCACTTTTCTCAATTTTTTTCTGTTATAGCTGTGGTTAGTTCTGTTATGATGTGAAGAGTTTTTGTAACTGAATTTTTGGAAGTTAGTTTGGTTGTTAGGAGTTTGTTAGAATCGGATAGAAGTTAGTTTGAAAAATGGTTAGGGATAGTTGGTTATAACTGTTATGGTTTGCTAGACAGTTAGGATTGAGTTTGTTATTCTGTTAGGGTTTTTGTAACTGAATTTTTGGAAGTTTAGTTATGAGAAGTTTGGTCGAGAATTGTTACAGGTTACAGAAGTTAGTTATGGCCTGGGAGATTCTAAAACTCGATTAGAAGTTTAAGTTCTGTTGGTTAGAGGTTAAAGACATAAATTCTGGTTAGTTAAATGGTATGGATAAGATCTGTTGGGTTAAGAATTAGGGAGCATTAGGTTAGCTGATAGTTAGGAATTGAATTGGTTGCAAGGGGTTAGATATCGAACTGTCGGGGTTTCCTTTTGGCATAGGGCAGGGACTGTTTCTTATGTTGCAGCCTGTGCGAGTTGAATGAGGTAAATGTGTATGTATTTGAATATGGCAGCAACACTGGTTTTGGGCCCTGTATACTGCGAAGTGCTGAATTGGTAAGTTGGGATTCAAGAACCTGCTGTTGTGGTAACTCAGGGACATTGTTTCCCAACTGTTTGTAACTTTGCACTTGCAGATTTTTCATTTGTAATTTTAGCATATACTGGATCAAGGTATGTTTGTTGGGTAATTGGAACTTGCTGTGAGCTGTACTTGACTCAAAGACCCATTATTTTCCGTTCTGATGCAATTCTTTCTTGCAGGTTGATTGAGGATCTATTTTGTGTCGAGGAACCAATTCGTTCAGTCACGTGTAAGTGCAGTGTTGTGGGCTTGAATTGGTAGCTGCTGCACATGAAATTGAAGTATGCTTGGCAATGTGGTATACATGAAGACAAGATGATCATGAAAGCAAGGATGACAAAGATAGAACCGTGGCGGTGACAACTTGAAGATCAGGACAGAGGGATCTAGGAAGTTCTATTGACCTTTTGTATATGTTTTTATATGAACTTTTTAATGTATGTAATGACAATTGAAATGGGGTTTCAAAGTGGGTGGTCCTGAAACATGTAACAAGACACATTGAATTTGTAATGGAATTAGATAATGGCTTTTGGTGTGGAATGTATGACTTGTTTCATGTGAGCTTAGGGTGAATTGAAATGGACTTTCATGTGCGATTCTTGATGATGATCTTTGTAATGAACCTTGGATTGTTGGGTAGCAAACATGGTTTTCCCTTTTAAATCAACTTGAATTATCCACGCGTGATTATGCCATGTAATTCCTCCTATCCACTTGTATGAATTATTGAATGAGTATTTGAAATTGAACAATGTTGACTCGAATGATATTGCCTTTAACTTTTGCAACTTAAACTCCAAGTAATTCATAGTTCTCATGAATGATCGAACCAAATCATGTTTGAGGACCTTGATCTCACCAACTAATCCTGAACACTAATTCAACTTTATGGGATCCCTTGAATCAATTTCACAACCTTGAACCATCTTACATTATTAATGAACGTTCAACTTCAATGACTAACCCAAATCAATTCATATTACCAACCATAAACAAATGAAAACGAATCCACAAGTTCATATCTTTGCCACTGCTTGCGCTGTATTTCGATTCATCATATCAATAGTGCCTTGAGGAGTCTTTGAAGAATATAAGAGTTGAAGCACATAGTAACAATCTTGACATGAAATCCAATTGACCTTTGCTGATGTACTTTAACAAACTCGAACACCACGAGTAAGAAACCCTAACTCAGTGATCTTCAGTCAAACTTTTGATGGATGCGCGCACCTTGTAACTTGAAGAAGAAGAAGTCTATGAATCGACCATAACACGCATTTTAATGCACACCGAGAAACCAGTTGAGACAAGCTTATCTGAGATAGAACCTCAAAGCTATAGGGAGACCTTAACCTTTTAAACCTTGATCCCAAAGCTGATGAATGCATGAGTTATGTTAATGATCTAATGGGGGTATGTACATGAGATGAGAAGTATAAGCCAAATAAAATAAATGGTAGGACAAATTTGGGGTATGACAAGTGGGAAACTGCAAAAGAAATTTGTAACAAAGTTTCAATCACAATATCCCACAACAAACATATTTTTTCTTTTAGTTTGTGAAATAAAACTATCTTTGAAGAAGTGGGAGACTTGCTCTATTGAGGCAATTAAAAATATGTCTTCAAAAATGATAGGTAAGTTTAACAAATATTGATTGGTTATTCATGGAATTATGGGCATTGCAATTGTTTTGGATCCAAAATATAAAATGAAGTTATTAGAGTACTTCTTTCCTTTACTTTATGGAGGTACATCTTCAACTAAAATTAACAACATAAAACAATTATGCTGCTCATTGTTTGAAGAATATCAAGCCAAAATCAACATGATGGTCAAAACTTCAACTGAAAAGTCAAATATAATGACATTGATTCATATTTAGATAATGTTTCTAATAACAATTATCTTAGTGGTTATGACTCATTTGTCAATGATACTAGTGATATACAATTAAAGTGTGAATTAGATATCTACTTGGAAGAGAAGGTATTGCCTAGGAGTGTTACATTTCTACTTGTATGGTGGAAAACAAATGGGATTAAGTATCCAACTTTGCAAAAAATTGCTAAGGATATTTTGGCCATCCCAATTTCAACGGTTGCTTCAGAATCTACTTTTAGCACAAGTGGCAGGTTATTGTGTCCTCATCGATATAAGCTTCGTGAAGATACTTTAGAGGCACTTATGTGTTCATAAAGTTGGATGAAGAATGAAAAGAAAGGTAAAAAAAATTATTTATCTATTTCTTCAATGAAACTTTTATTTAGTCTTTTTTTTCCAGCTTCTATTGGTATGATTGGACCAAAACAATATTTACATGTGAAAGACAAGTGATTGCATTCTTTTCAAGATTCTGATTCCGAAGAAGAGGTAAAATAATTCTATATATATATATATATATATATATATATATATATATATATATATATATATATTATGACTACAATGTTTCATTATTAACTACAACCTTTTAATATAAAGTATTTTATTTTTTCAGGATACGGAGAATACAAGTCAAAGAGTCACAAATTAATTACTATATTATGTTTGTTTATTATATAATTCTATTACGTTTCATATTTGCAACGTACACTTTTATTTACATATTTAGCATGAGTTTTATTTTTCTAAATACTATGGTTTGTAATATTTTATGAGTTGATTAGAAGGATTTTGAATCACAGTTAAATTTAGTTGTGATGTTTTTATTTATTTATATATTGTTTTTTGTTAAAGTACAGGTAATGGGTACAGGTACAGACACTAAGATGCCCAAAGGGCATGGGACGAGCTTTAAAATTGTTGCCCATGAGGGTATGAGCTCGGGTACGGGCGTTTTTTTAAAATGTGGGTATGGAGACGGGCACTATAGTACCCTGTCGAAAGGGTACCCATTGACATCCCTATTCTCAGTAATCATTCATTACAATGCGTAATCATAGAAAATTCAATTATTCTGTTTTCATCAAAACTCGGCTCAAAGACCATTCGAACGACTCCAGTAAATTCTGTAAAATTCACTAAAACTCATGATAAATCACTATTGCCCAAGACCCAATTCAGTTTTGAAAAATAAAAACTTTTTGGCTCGCTAAGCGACGTGTCGATTATGCATAAAAATTCTGCTACGGGTTCGCTACTGCCTCAGCCCCCTTTTCCACCAAAAGTGCATCTTAAACTTCTCAGTTTTACGAAAGAATCATATATTCATGTTCCTCTGTTCATATAACACCTATTGGATACATAAAAACACAATTCTACGACGTTACTTTTGACACTGAATTTACGGTCAAAATCAAAATTTTCACGAAACACAACAACGAGACCAAATTTCGTGCAATATAAGTCATACAACACACATACAACACACAACAACAAGAATCGTCATCAAATATGCATCAATTTATCAATTTCATAGAATTCCTTTTCAAAACCTAAGAATATCAACATAAACCCAAAGCCCAATTTCTACATAGCAATCATCATACCCAACCTTATAGAGTTAGAACCCCACCCTTACCTTGGATCAGTGATTCTCTACTTCTTCAATGAATTCTTTGCCCTAGCCTATTTGTGCCTCTTCTCCTCTTTCACGTTCTATCACTCTTTCCCAATTCTCTTTTTCTCTCTTATTTTAGTTAACCCCTTACTAACTTTTAATCATTAATGAGCTTAACAACAACACCCCATATATCTCTTCTGCTAATGCCACATAGACCCAACTATTTAGATAATTATTTATTCTATTATTATTAATCAATTTCTAATAAAATAACAAAAACACTAATGTCTAGCCACACTCATACGTTCCCACACTTTTAGACATATACCCCTCCAACAATGCAAATTCACAAATAAATCACAATTTCACCAAATAATTCACAATCAAATAATTAAATAATCGAATAAAATTAAACGGGCGTTACACATATCATTACTATGTACCCTCCATGTACCTCATAGATCAAAATCTTTAATCTTCAACTTTTACATCTAAACCCAAATTTTCCTTTTCATCTTGCACATCCATAAATCTTCATTTTTATTTTCATTTTCATTTTTATTTCGATTCAAAAAAATCTGTTAAAAAACTTTCATGAACTCAAGAACACAAAAATGACAAAATTATGATTCTTAACTGTTTCAAGCAAATGAATACACCATTAAAAGCGTAAATTCACCACGAACTTGATTCTATAATTAGTTTTTCATGAAACCTCATAACCAAGTCGAATCGAGTGTGTTTGTGTTTGAATTTCACGCCAGTTTTTTGCTTTGATTTGTCAAATTCACGACTTGTTTTGCAATTTTGAATACATATTTGAAATCGTGGTGAAATTTTGATTATAACGATATATAATTTGTGAATTAATTCATTGATTTGATGATTTTCGATTTTTTGTTCAAGAACTCTCATGAACTCAAAAACACAAAAATAACAAAATCATGATTCTTAACTTTTTAAAGCAAATTAATACACAATTAAAAGCATAATTTTACCACGAACTCGGTTCTATTATTAGTTTTTCATAAAACCTCATAACCAAGTCGGATCGAGCATGTTTGTGTTTGAGTTTCACGTAATTTTTTCTTCGATTTGTCAAATTCACGATTTGTTTTGAAATTTTGAATACATATTTGAAATTGCGGTGAAGTTTCGGTTTAAACGCTTCATAACTTACGAATTAATTAGTTGATTCGATGATTTTTGAATTTTTTGTTCATGAGATATAATTGAAGATGATGAACACAAGATGATGATTGCCAATTTTAAATAAGGTATAAATGACCCGATTAAAGGTTGAAGATGATGATTAATTTTTTTTATATAAAAAAAAATTACCGTTTGATTAATCCTAAGATTAAAAATTATACATTCCTTACATAACACTACATCCGTTTCCAAATAATTTTTTTCAAAGTTGTCATTTTTACAACTTTAACATAGAAGCTACCTTCTCTAATAATGCAACATTGGAAATGAATATTTTTGATGGAAATGTAGCTGATTTAATAAATAGTTCCTTTTGAAGTTGAATTGCAAAAGTAAGAAGATAAAAAATGGAACTAGTTTGACCCATGGAACAATAGATTTGTTTGGAACTAGAAATAAAACATAGTTGAAAAGTTTGAAGAAAAATAAGATATACCCAGAGACAAGAGCATAAATAACTCTTTTAGAGCCATTAACTTTTTTATATTTTAATGAGCTCAATTTTTTTTTAATATTTAAAAAATATTTTTTATAAAAAAAAACTATTTATTTAAAGTTAAAATAAACATGCCCATAATATGTTGAGATTTTTACAACACAAACCAATATTTGAAATTTTGTAAAAAAAAAAAACAATATTTGAAATTTTAGTTTAACATTTAGAATCATTCTCAAATATTAATATTAAACATATAATTATGATAAGCGTAAGTGTGAGTAAAGATCTCCTTGTGTACTTAGTTAATATCGTAGTTTACATTTATGTGAGTGAGTTTATATTTTTTTACATTTATATTTACACAGTTCCTTATTCCAAAAATAAATAAAAAATTTCACAGCTACTACAAAATAAAATAAGAAATTTGTTATGTGAGGAGGAGGAGGAGGAGATAAACGACAAATAGTAGTAGTAAACGCAACAAACTCGTGAAATGGGCGCGATTATAAAACGCGGTTCCCTCCTTACATTTCAGTTTGAATTGAGATTGCAACAATGGCAGAAGAATTAACTATGGGAACGGCAATGGCAGCACACACGATCTCCTCAAAGAAAAAACCGATCAAGAACGATAAGCTCGGCCTCGAGGATTACATTCATCTCCTTCACTCTCGTCACGCCATTGATCTCACCATGAATCAACTCAATCAGGTTCCATTCCTTCTATATTTACACCAAATCAAACCTAACTTTCAATTTTCATTTCTGAAATTCTTCATCTCTTTTTCTCCTTTCAACTGCATCAGGTCATCCGTAGTCACGGCTTCAAGAAAATTCACCATGCTCCAAAGGTATCAATGGTTGAATTCTTCTCTCCGTTTAACTGATTTCAAATTATATAATAGTTGTAATATGTAATACTCATCATCGATCTGTAGTAGTTATTTATACTTAGTTTAGCATATCTCTGTATAGTTGAACGGTGTTGCTGATGTTGTTATGTGAATCTTCGATGAATAGTTTCGTTTTAAGAAATTTGCAAAATCTGTTTTGGATCTGATTCGCAGAAAGTGTTAATGGATGCTGTGGACACGCTAGATCTACTGGATCTTCCGCGATCAACGCTCTCTGAGAGTGTTTCTGCGTTTGCTGATTTGACTGTGGAGGAGGCAATTGCTGATCTCGCTGATCTCAACTGGCAGGAGTGTTGTGTTACCTCTATCCAGAAATTCGGCTGCTGCGATGATCAGAGATTGTTTCCTGCTTTCTCTAATCAGAATGTTGGAGTTGTGAATCACTCGCAGTCGCAAAACTACAGTCACCAGAATATAAGAGATGAAAGTGGTGGTATCATCCCTGAAACATTAAAGCGTAGGCCAGAACTTATGAAAATGGTGCCAAGGCGAAAGAGGAGCAATATTCATGCTCTTCACTCTTCCACTTCAATCGTGGATTCTGCTTCGCTTGCTTCATGCTGAAAAAATGACTACTATTCTCTTGCTTTCTCTCTTTCAGTTATAGTATTATTGTGTTGTTTCTTTTAACCAATGTTAGAATTGGATTATGAAGATGTAAAGAGAGAGTGAGTTTAATACTTCATAGTATAGTATATGAGTATTATACATGTTTGGTGAGTTAGAGAATCAGGATATTATTCTCTAAGATGATAAATGCCTAGTGATTTTACTTTGAATCCTTTCACTAAGATGATAAATAAGGATTGTTCTGATATTTCTGTTTGTTGTACTTGCTTTTTGTTCTTGCTAGTAAGACATAGCCTCTTATGGCCGATTTTTCTAGCACATAATGCATTACTACTGCCAATAGATTTAATAACAGGTTCTCCATGTTGGACTGAAGTATTTGACCACTTAAGGAAGATTCATTAATAATGTGTATATTCCTAATTTAAGTATAGAAATGTATTTATACTATGAGGTACTTAAAACAGAAATATCAGCTTCTCCCTTTTAGTTTACATTTTGTGGCAAGAGGTAAAACTTAGGATGTAATAGGCTACACAATAGGGTAGGAATGAAGTTTATTTTCACCCCCTGCTAGGAGTTGTGGCCAATCGTCAAGAAACAAAAACAATAGAAAGGGAGATAATGAACTGAATAACAATCAAAATCAGAATTATTATACAACATATAGTGTAAAGATTGTTGTACATTAACAATAGGAAATACCATCTTCTAACCATAAATACGTTTGTTTATTTGCAAATAAATTATTGCTGATTCCAGCAATACACTGTGTTTAGCAAAATAATATTTTCATGCATGATAATTCAATTCTATTCCAAAATCTATATACAAAACAACTTCCCCACTAATTAAATAGAGCTACACAATTTCCAAATTTATTGGAGAAATCCTACATTCATGGCTCTTGTTTCTTGAAAGGTTTTCTATCCAACACATGTTTTGGGCATTGACTCAGGTCTCTTTTCATTCTCCACACCTCCAAAGATTCACTGCCCTTAGCAGCCTTATCACCGCCCTCCCTCTTTCTTCCCACTCTGTCTCCATAATACTCTCATCCTTTCCCTAACTTCACAACTACTCTCTTCATGCGGTCCTTCACAAAATCCACAACTAAAAACCATTTCTTTCTTTCCCCTAATCCTTCTCACATGCTCAAAATCAAAGGCCAGTCTCAATGCATCATTCAAAGATTTGGGTTTTTGCACGAGAACCCAATCATGAAACTCTTCCCTCAATCCATTCACAAATACCCCTTTAATAACATCATCTTCTAACCCATGTTCTGGCCACCGCTTCAAAATCCATTGAAGTCTCAGAAAGTAGGATCTAACACGTTGCTTCTCACCTTGACGAATCCCCATAAGCTCTGACTTTAACTCCTCAACGGGTTCAATTTCGTAATATGCTTGCAAAAACGACAACTTGATTTCCTCCCATGAAAGAGAAAGGAAGTAAGGCTCGATGTTGAGGTCGTACCATAGTGCAGATTCTTCTTCAAGTGTGACGGGGAAGATATTCTTTTGCATTTCAATGGAGGATGCATTGTTCGCTCTGCATACTTTGTTGAAACGACTCAGATGGGTTATTGGGGATTCGTTTGGAGTGCCACGAAAAATAGGTAAAGGAGCCACTTTTATGTATGAAGATGCATTCATGGGTTGTGATGGAATAGGGACTTCATCACCGTCATCATGACCGTCATTATCACCATCATCATTATCATCATCATCATCATTATTTTCTTCGTCTTCTTCTTCATATATTTCTGTTTCATCTTCAAACTGTTGTAGATCATTTTCCTGAGATTCACTGTTGTATTCAGAATCAACAGCCTCTGCATCGCTATAACTACTATTGTCATCATCTTCTTCTTCCAATACATTTTGTTTTGGAATTCTAGTCGGATGTTTGGGTTTGGGAACAGTGGCGGGATATTCAGATGATGATGAACGATGTTTTCTAGTCATGTTTGATTTGCTTGAATTTGTTCTCAATAACGTGTCTATGGAACATGAAAATAATATCTTCCAAGAATGCACTGGTTGGTTTGGTTGAAAAAATAACCGTTGGCTGTTGACTGTTGTTGGGTTTTCAGTTTTGAGGAAACTATTGGGCTTTATTTGAACTATCTTGGGCTTTGGAGAATTTGTTCAGACACCCTTCCAATTAAACCCGACACCCTCTAATTTTTCATGTTAATTAAAACGCTCTTCTCATTTTTTTCAAAGTAAAAAAATTCACTATCAAATTATACATTTTTATCAAAATTTTTAAAAAATCAGATAAAACATGTTAATTCCAGTAGCAATCTAACTGCACCCTTAGGATTGATATTAGCATAGTAAATAATTTGCTCACTTAGATATACATTTAGTGTATAGTTTTATTATTAATGTACAGTGTGCATGGTGGATATAGTTTAGTCTTAACTACACTATATATACAAGTTCCCAATGTAACAGTGATTATTGACTGATAATAATGAAAAGCTCTTTCCTATTTTCTGCTTCTTGCCATATCAACATGGTAGGAGAGCTCAACTGAGCTCTGGTGATCGTTCCCTCCCTTTTCCTTCTTGATTGTTCAAGATTCTTTATTTCTCTTCATCGATTGATCAAGATCAAGATTCTTCACCTTTCTTCTTCCTCAATCGATCCTTCTTCTTCATCATGGATCACCAGAGCTATGCGGCTTTTGCAACAAACTTTGCAAACCCTTTCTATCCTCATCCAAACGAAAGTCCAACTTTGATTCTTGTTGCTCCACCATTGGATAACAAGAACTATCACACATGGTCCAGATCGATGCACATTGCGTTGATTTCGAAGAACAAAGAAAGATTCATCGATGGATCGTTCCCAAAGCAGTTCGTCTCTGATCCTATGCTCAGTGGATTAGATGCAACACCATGGTCATTTCCCGGATTCAAAGATCCATTTCTGAATCCATCGTGAAATCGGTTTTGTGGATCGCTACACCTTCAGATGTTTGGAACAATTTACGGATTAGGTTTTCGCATAATGACGTTTTTCGCATATCAGATATCCAAGAAGAACTCTATCGCTTCCGCTAAGGTACACTCGATGTATCTGAATACTTTAATCAGTTAAAGATGCTTTGGGATGAACTTGAAAATTATCATCCCCTTCCCTGTTATACCTTTTCGTTTGCTTGCTCATGTGGTGCTATTGACTCTGCCAAGAAATACCGTGAGCAAGATTATGTCATCAAGTTTTTGAAAAGGTTGAATGAACGATTTGCACAGTTCAAGTCCTAGATCATGATGATGACACCTCTGCCTCACATTGACAATGCTTTCTCTCTTGTTATTCAACAAGAACGAGTACTCAATTACTCATTGCCATCTGATTCCACTGATTCTGAGGTTACAACTTTTCATGTCAACGGTCAACATGGCAAACAATCACACATTTCTAAAGGTAAAGGCAATAGAGTGTGCACACACTGTGGAAGAACGGATCATACCGTAGATACATGCTTTCAAAAGAATGGCTACCCTCCTGGTTACAGGCAGAAGAATAAAGGCCAGAATTCCACTCATGCTTCTTCATAGTCTCAAGCTAACAATGCTACCAATGGTTCAACATCTGCAGAAATTGCTTCAGGACCTTCTTTTGGTTTTACTCAGGAGGAGTTTCAAACCATGCAGACCTTGCTTCAACAATCCAAACCCACCCATGCTGCTAATTCCATCACCACTTCACCCCTAGCTATGAATTCCAACACACCTATAGGAATTGGTAAGAATTCTATTCTATGGATCTTAGACACAGGAGCCACGAATCACATCACTTTTGATCTTGCTAATTTTTCATCTTATCACACTATTGTACATATCTCTGTGTCTTTACCAAATGGCTCTCACATAGATGCTTCTATTTCTGGAAACGTCATTGTCATCCCCACTCTCACCCTTTACAATGTTCTTTACATTCCTACTTTCCATGTTAATCTGATTTGTGTCACTAAACTCACTGATAACATGGATTGTAATCTCAATTTCTCTTCAAATACATGTCATATTTTGTAGAACCATTTGAGGCAAAAGATTGGTACAGCTAAGTTGCAAAGAGGTCTCTATATCATAGATATTCATACTCAATTTACTCAATGTAATGCTCTTATTTCAAATTCCTTTGAAACCTGACATTTAAGGCTAGGACATGTTTTAGATTCATGTATGCATATTTTAGCTAACAACTTTCCCCTTCCTTTTAATAAAAGTAATATAGCACCCTGTGATTCTCGCCATCTAGCAAAATAGAAAAAGCTCCCTTTTCCCACTAGTGTTACTCTTACTCATGCTCCCTTTGATATTGTTCATGATGACCTATGGGGCCCCTTTGCCTCTGAATCTATTCAAGGTCACAAATATTTTTCTTACATTAGTAGATGATTTCTCTCAATTTACATGGATCATTTTCCTTAAAACTAAAACTGAAGTAAAGCAGAGTATTATCCGTTTCATTGCCTCTTTAGAAAATCAATTCAAAACCACTTTAAAATGTTTCAGATCTTACAATGGTTCAGAATTCCTGACTTTAAGCCAATTTTTTTTGTGTAGAAACACCCCAACAAAATGGGGTGGTTGAGAGAAAACATCAACACATTCTCAATGTTGCTAGAGCCCTTGCTTTTCATTCTAATATGCCTACAACCTTATGGAATTTTAGCATTAAGCATGTTGTACATTTAATTAACAGGATTCCTAGTCCTCTCCTTCAAAATAAATGTCCCTATGAAATACTTTTCAACTTTTTTCCTGTCTTAATACATCTCAAAGTTTTTGGATGTCTTTGTTTTGCCACCACACTTCAGGCTCATAGAACTAAGTTTCAACCTCAAGCTAGAAAGGCTGTCTTTCTTGGCTTCAAAGATGGTACAAAAGGCTACTTGTTATATGACATGTTATCACATGAAATGTTTGTTTCTAGAAATGTGGTATTTTATGAGACTGTCTTTCCTTTTAAATTTGCCTCTGTTAATATTCTTGTGACTAGCACCATGCCTATATTGTTGGATAATAGCACCCCTCTTGAGACAAATTTAATCCCCGCTCTTCCTACTGTCAATCCCAACTCTACATCCAGTCCTTTTCCTTGTCATGACAATGTAGCCCCTGTTAGTCCCAGCCCTAATATAATAGGATTTGACCCTAATTCTCCCTATGACATAGCTTTGCCTGATACCACAACTGCTGCTACCAGTCCTCATGGTGCTATCCCTGCCTCACCTGCCTTAGTTCAGCCCACAAGGAAATCCACTAGGCCAAAACACCCTCAATGTTATCTCAAGGATTTCCATTGCAATCTCCTATCCACTAGTGCTCAACCATATCCAATTGTCCCTTATCCTCTCTCTAATTCTTTATCTTATCAAAATTGTTCTCCTACCTATAAACATTTTTGTTGCACCATTTCATCCATTTCTGAACCAAAAACGTATACCCAAGTTTCAAAACATGAATGTTGGAAAAAGGCTATGGATGTTGAGATATCTACCCTTGCGAATAACCAAACTTGGATCCTTGTAAATCTTCCTGCAGGTAAAGTTCCAGTTGGCTGCAAATGGGTCTATAAATTAAATATCATGCTGATGGCACTATAGAGAGATACAAGGCAAGGCTAGTAGCTAAAGGTTACACTCAACTTGAAGGGGTAGATTATTTTGACACCTTCTCACCTGTTGCAAAGATCACAACAATCAGGGTTCTCTTAGCCATTGCTTCCATCAAACATTAGCATTTGGAGCAGCTTGATGTCAATAATACTTTCCTCCATGGAGATCTCAATGAGGAAGTATATATGCATCTACCCCCTGGTTATGGCAGTCCAGATTTCTCTAAGGTATGCAAACTGATAAAATCTCTATATTGGCTTGAAACAAGCCAGTTGACAGTGGCAAGCCAAATTATCTAATGCTTTATTAGACTTGGGCTACAAACAATCTGAGGCTGATCACTCACTTTACACAAAATGCACTACACATCACTTTACTGCACTCCTTGTTTATGTTGATGACATAGTTCTCACAGGGAACTCTCTCATTGAGATTAAACAAGTCAAGACATTTTTGGATCAAAAATTTAGAATTAAAGACCTTGGTCACCTCAGATACTTCCTAGGATTAGAGATAGCAAGATCCACCTCAGGAATTTTCTTAAACCAAAAGAAATATGTTTTAGAGTTGCTTGAAGACACGGGTTTCCTTGGAGCTAAACCTGTTTCAACTCCTATTGATCCAAATACAAAGCTTTCTTTTACTGGTGGTATCCCATTAGATGATCTTTCATCCTACAAAAAATTGATTGGCAGGCTCTTATACCTCACTAATGCCCTACTTTCATGGCGTTCTAAGAAACATAATACTGTCTCTCAATCCTCTACTAAGGCTGAATACCGAGCTTTAGTTACTCTGACATGTGAAATACAATGGCTGCATTATTTGTTCGATGATTTTCGTATCACCTTTTCTGAGCCTGCCTCTCTCTACTGTGATAGCGAGTCTGCTATCTATTTGACTCACAATCCGACTTTTCATGAACGCATCAAACATATTGAGCTGGATTGCAATGTTATTCGGGAGAAATTGGCATCCAAACTCATTCATCTTCTACTTGTTCCTTCTAGTTCTCAGCTAGCAGATGTCCTCACTAAACCTTTACACTCACCATTTTTCTCTTCTCTTCTGTTCAAGTTGGGATTGTGCAATATTGTCATACCCCAAAATTTGCCCATCTCATTTCCCTATTCAAGCTCATACTAAAGATTAAGACTCAAAGGCTTACTCTCCTAAACAATAAGCTCCTGAACTAAGGTTTTGCTTTCTCTAAAGAAAGTCAATGAATCAAAGGCTCAAATACATCTCATGTAGCTTATGATGTTTCAAATTATCTCCATGGCAAGTTTCAAGCTCTGATTCACAAGATTACTCAGTCTACAGTTCAAAAGATCAATAATCGATTGATTAACCTAAAAGTCAAACTATGGTCAAACCACAGTCAAAGCTTCTGATTTCTGGTCAACATCCTCATTATGAAGTATCATTCATCATTTGATTAAGGATTGATCATGATGCGTCAAAGAAAACTCCAAAATCATCAAAAACCTAAGTTTCTAAATTAGGGTTTTTAAAGAGAAAGTCAACCCAACTTTGACCAGCCATAACTTTCACATGGAACATCAGAATTTTCACATCCAAAGCTCATTTTGAAGGAAATTGAATTCTCTACAACTTTGTCTCTCACATGCCAAGTCCAAAAATGCTTCATTTGGAAGATATAAGCCGAAACATTACAGGTCCTTTTAGAAGATCGCAAAAAAGTCATCTTTTTGTAAAGAAGTGTACACGAACATGGAAAACTGAATTGAGATGAAACCAAAAGCATCATTTAGAAGACATCTTAAGCTTTCCAAAGAGTCCTATAACACCTTTTTAGGATCAAAATTAAGAGAGATACACATGGTTAAAGTTGAGCAAATTTGGAGAAAGTGCATGAAGCTAACTTTGAGCAAACTTGATTTTTCTTCAAGTGGGCCTCAATATTTGAACTTCCCACGTGGATATAAGCTTATAATAGGCCCATGAATCAATTTTTATTTATCCCATAATTTTATTTCATTTATCTTTGAATTTATTTATTTAAATTTGAAATAAATCAAATTAAATTATGATTAAATATTAAAAGATTATATATTTGATTCATTAAGTCATGGTAAATCTCAAGATCAATCCAAAGGCCAATAAAAACGTGGGAAAGGTTAGAAAATAGATTGAACAAAAAAATAGCAAGCTTTTACTCAAAATCTCAATCAAATTTTCTCACCCTCAAAATATTGGATTTGTTTGATTCTTTCCAAATATATTTGACCTAAAAAGCATCCCTATATATACATAACATTCACACAAGGAGTGAGGACGAAAAAATTAGGAGAAGGCTAGGGTTTCAAAGAGCAAAAATATCAAAGAAAGTGAGAAATTTTCGTGCTCTTGTTTCGAGGAATTTCAAGGCCAAGTAATCATCTTAAACCGTTCCTAAGGTAAGATAGGGTAAGGTCACATTGTTTTTAAGTCCTTATAGTGTTCATGATGCTCATACAAAACATACATATTCATGCATATTTTTTATTTTTGATACCGTGTGATTCTTTGTGTTTTGCCTCGTACTAATCGTTTGCGCAAGTTCCTGACGTGCATTAGAGGAGATCTGAGTCTTTAGGTGGAAGCTTGAACGTACATAGCAATATCTACCATGGTTAGGGCACAAGAATGGTGAAGCTTCGTTCTTGTAGTTGCGGGCCGTTTCAATCATAACCAAGGACACCATTGAACTCAGAAGACCTTAATTAGGTGATCTGGGTTAATCGTTTTGATTTCCATGTTGTCTTGTGTCATGTTTCAAATTGCAGGTGGGAAGAAGGAGTACCTGCGGAAAAATCCGCAGGTAAAATCGTGACGGTTTTCGCATGCAAATCCGTAGGGGTTGGAGAAGAAGATGATGAATAGTAGTATAATGCTTTGATTCCCACACGGCGCGTTCTGATTCGTTGAACGTGAATCCGTCCTCTCTCTCCGTATGCGTGTCGAAGCATCAATGGCTGGTCAACCTTCTTAGAGCCTCTCTCCTCTTCTCATTGGCTTATGGAAGATATGTGGGCCCAGGGATGACTTTTGTTGAATTGTTTCCACTTAGCATTGGTTTACGTTTTTCTTCTTTTTGTTTGGTACTTTTGCAACGAAGCAGAAATAGTCCAAATGGCAAACAGTAGAAGATAGTAACCAAGAGGGCCAGAGTTCGATCCATGCGGCCTGCATATGTTTTGTTTAATTTTTCCTAGTTTTTTCTTGTTTCCAGATCACACGCGAGGATCCTCATCGCATCTGCTGTGTACCCTCCTATCACCGGTATAGGATGAATGTGAAGCTAGATCCGATGATCCTGGGATGCGCTCACCTACGATGCACCATCAAAGGGACGCTACACTGAATCCCACCCGGTTTGTCTTTATTTTTCTTATTATTTTGTTGGTTTAATATCTCTTTTTTTATTTTCTTGTCAAACTTTTTCTAATTAATTTTCTTTTAAAACTCAAATTGTTTTTTTACCAAAAACTTATTTTTTAATTAAACTTTTTATATATAACTATTTAGATTAATAATATAATTCTAATTTAATTTATTTTTAGTTTTAGGTTTGTTTAATAGTAATTAATTTTAACTTAGGTTTAATAATTTAAATTAGTTTTAATCTTTTAGGTTTGTTAAATAATATAATTTATAATTTTAGTTAATTAGACAATTAGTGTAAATAGGTTTAGGTTAGCCTTTAATCAATAAACCATGTGACTACCAGTAATGTAAGGGTTGTCTATCAAACCATGATCAAACTGTAGGTTTAGGTTTTATCCTTAAATTTTTAGCCATAAAACTTTTAACCCTGATTTTTCCAACTTTGATTTTCTCACGATTCTCTTCTCATCTCAAAATCCATTGAATGGCGCATGTACGATTATTTGCTATTTCCGTCATTATTTAAATTCTGCCTTTTATTTAATTATGCTGTTATTTAATTATTTATTTGAATTATTTAATTTCCGTACTTTAAATTCTAGAAGGTGTATAGGTTGCAATTTTTGTGATGTAATAGTAATTAGGATTTTATTTATCTTTCTGCCTTTACTTTCCGCATCCCCCAATTTTTGGTTATGTACCCCCTTAATCCCGAAGCCTTGTAATAGTTGTAGGTTTATTTTGTCTTTTAATTTCCGCACAATATAATTGTTATTTAACTGCGTGGTTAGTAAGATAGGGAGTGGCAAGATAATTAAATTGAACGTAACTCACTAATTCAAGATAAATTTCTGAGTACAATCACATGATTGCTACACACACCCACCTCTAAGGTAACACCTCTTATGCTGCCTTCTCGATCAAATAGTCAAGTCCCTTCGAATATAGGGATACCTTAGCTTGTTGCCTTCGATTTAAAATCATCATAGTCCCTCGATATAAAGATTATAGTCCCTTCGAGTTGCCTACGATAAAATGATCTCGTCCCTCGATGTTGCCTCGATAAATGATGATAGTCCCTTCGATTGCTAAGGTATCCTTACTGTTGCCTTAATGACTATTATATCCTTCCCTTAGACTACCTGCCTCTTTATGGCAAGGGACAGTCTTATGGCGAACGATACTTTTCCGATGACTCGAACATCCAATTGAAAGACTTCATGCCCTCTCATGGTATGGATAGACCCTTTCGCCCGAAAGACTTAAAGAACAAGAAAGACAAACTTAGGGTAGGTAGTTCTTAATTGCTTGCTCCATTCAAATCAAAATCAAATGCTTTTCACACCTCCTTTCAAATACTTTCAAACAAGGCTACGCTTATTTACAAGCTAAAGTCCTTAACAAAATCTTTTTACTATTCACACACGACACTTTTCAAACAATTCAAACAAACAAGTGAGCTAAGCAATTAAGAGCCCATGGATAACCATGGATGCAAATGGTGCCTTACACCTTCCCTTTGTATAACCTACCCCCCGAACTCAAAATCTTTCAAAGGTCTTTCCTGTTCTTTTTGCCTTTCCAATTGGATAAAATAAAAGTCGGTGGCGACTCTTGCTTACCGCAACATTTCAAATAAAGTCAGTTCACCGTATTACAAATATCCACATTCCAACTTGTGGGGAGGTATTAGCATAGTAAATAGCTTGCTCACTTAGATATACATTTAGTGTATAGTTTTATTATTAATGTACAGTGTGCATAGTGGATATAATTTAGTCTTAACTGCACTATATATACAAGTTCCCAATGTAACAGTGATTATTGACACATAATAATGAAAAGCTCTTTCCTATTTTCTGCTTCTTGCGATATCAACAACTAACCATACCACCTTTAAATTTGGATTAAATCTGAAATATTCTCCATTTTTTACCATTCTAAAGAGTTTCTTTCGTTCGATTTTTAAAAATAGTTTTTTTACTTTTAAGAAATTTAAAATTGGATTGATTCTAATGTTTTACAAAATTGTTTTAAAAAATGTTTTTTAACTTGGTAAACGTTCCACTTGAATTCAGTTGGATAGTTATCCATCTTTTAATGTTATTTAATTTTATGTTGTTTTTTCAGTATTGTTTTATTTTACAATTTTAAAATAAATCAAAATTTTAAATCAATTTTTATTGGAGTTATGCAAACCAAAATTCCTAGGTATTAAAAAATTTACCTTCTAATTTTCTTATCTAAAACAATTAAAACATGTTTTAAATTTCAATTTTTCTTTTTCATTTTTAAAATTCTGAGCATGAAAACACGGAAGAAAGTTAAAGTTTTCATAAATGACTTTATCGTAGTAGTATGCTACTCTACTTTAATTTTGTTTTTGGTTACAATCTCTACTTTATTTTTTTGGGTTAAATATACAAATATGTTTTAAATTTCAATTTTTCATTTTCATTTTTAAAATTCCGAGCATGAAAACACGGAAGAAAGTTAAAGTCTTCATAAATGACTTTATCGTAGTAGTATGCTACTCTATTTTAATTTTGTTTTGGTTACAATCAACTCTACTCTATTTTTTTGGGTTAAATATACAAAACCCCCTGTAATATTAGGAAAATTTAATTTTAACCCCTGATAAAGTTTTTTTTTTAAAATCCTGCTCGTAATAGCTAGATTCTATTTTCACGGCCCAGCTGGATTTTTAATTTATATCTAAATTCCACATGGATTTATTTAATTTTTAAATTAATTATTAAAATAATAATGTATGGCTCAATATTTTTAAATTAATTATTAAAAAGTTTTACACTGTCATCCAATAGAAACAAATCGGCATCACCCATTTTCTTTTTTCACAAAGCCCATTTTCTTTCCACTAAGCCTATTAATTCATTATTTGTAAACCATTGGACTAAAAAGGTTTATAAGCACTTAAATTTAATGAATTGTTTTCGATGTGGGACTCTAAAATTACACATGCAGTTCCATCTTCTCCAATAAGTTGAGGTGTTGCTACTGCGACTTGCAATTGCAGCAGTAAAAAACAAAACAACCATAGAGATATACAAGTTCATCATTACATTCATGGCTTCAATGAGGAGGTGGTGGTGGTTGTTATATACAAGTTCATCATACATTCATGTTCATGTTCATGTTCATGAATAAAAAAGAGGATGAGTGTTCCAACTCAAATCTTCCCGTTATAGGACAAAAACTCAACACTACTATTCATGTTATTCAACTTCGTAGTACTTGCAATCTATGACGTTCTCTTGTTCCTGTTCCACCTTCATCTCACAATATTTGCATTCCACATCACTTATATTCTCTACTACAAACCAAAATATATCGTATTCAATCATCATCACTTATGTTTCGAATATGGGAAAGAACAAAATGACCGTCTTAAAGGATGATGGTGCAGAAAATAAGTATTTAGATGATATAATACTATACAAGGGGCAGGTTTATGTTGTGGATAAAATTGGAACACTTTTCTGGATCAATGCTTCCTCTTTTCTGTTTTCGCCGAAAAACTTGTGGTGCAAAGAAAATATACATGAATGGTTGGATTATGATATAAACATAGTGGAGTATGATGGAAACCTCTATGTGGTTGTTTTGTGTAATGTTTTTGTGGAAGATGATGGAAACCTCATAGTGGAGTATGATGGAAACCTCCAAGTGAAAGATTTGGGTGATGTTTCGTTTGTTTTAGGTACAGACTCAAACTTTACATTGTTGGCTAAAGATTATTATATATTGTCATGTGTTTGTTCAACTTGTTTCATTCTGGCTCGCAGTGATAATAGAAAAAATATATTCCTATATCAGAGAAAAACTTGCACGGATACGCACATAAATCATTAGTGTTAGGAACAACCAATAAGAAAAGAGAAAATTTGAAATTTATTTAAAATTTAATTTATTTTTTAATTGGATTCATGGGGTGGTTGTGATTGAGTAGGAGAGAGAAAAAAATATTTTTGTTTTTTAATTAATAAAAATGTGTGATTGGTTGTTTGTAAAGCCACTTGTTATGTTTGTGTTCATGCAAGTATTTTTCCCTACATCAGATATGTTAGTGAATGATTTTGTGTTTATATACCACAAAGTAATATAAGTCAATAAACTAATTACAAGCTGATAATGGACCATAAGTCCAATATAATTTTAATTAGATTTTAGTTTAAATAATTCTGGAAAAAAAATGAAAATTAAATTAATTTTAGTTTAAATAATTCTGAAAAAAATGAAAATTAAATTAATGAAAAAAATAAAAACGAAAAACAATATTTGATGAAATAAAAAATATTAAAAAATCCAGGTGGATTTAAAAATAATAATAAAAATTTTAAAAATGCCACATGGACTGCCAAGTTGGCAAATAAAGAGAATTCTTTGATGCAATCTGGCAATTGGGAGCTTATTTGACGGAATCTGGAAATTACGAGGGGACTTTTAAATTTTTTTTTACAGGAACTTAAACCGAATCTCGCTAATGTTACAGGGGGTTTTGTATATTTAACCCATTTTTTTTAACAATTTCTTTATAGACCTCTATACCTTCTTAAGAATCCGTGGCGAAATTTCATAAATATCCCTATATATCGGATGTGCATCTTCGAAGACATAAAAAAGGGTGACTTCAGATATGCATCTTAGAAATAATTTTTTTAAAAAAAATAAAGACTTAAATGCAGTTTTGACCCCCAAATTTCTCAATTTTTTGATTTTGGTCCCTCATGTTTCAATTACTTGATTTTGGTCCCTCAAGTTTTCGAATCGCTTAATTTTAGCCCCCTAAGTTTCAATTGCTTGATTTTGGCCCCTCAAGTTTATCCCCTTTTGCATTTGATAGTCCCCTAATGACATGTAGACTAAATTTCTTTTTTTTTTTCTTTTCTTTTTTTAATTTTCTTCTTTACAATTCTATTTTTCTTCTCTTTTTAATAGTTAAGCTTTGAATATAATATTTTAAAAATCTTAAATATTTGATTCAACACCCATTTCTTCCAACTTCTACACAAACTACACTTGCTCTACAACATCAAAGGATTCAAAGGCTCATTCAAAGGCAACTCAAATCTTCATAAAATTTGTAAGTTTCCAAACTTTGAACTCTAGCATTGATAATCTTATTAGGGCTGTTAGAAATTAGCAAAATGTAGTAGGTTGAAGTTATTATGGGTCAATGGTATGTATAGTTGATGAAAATTGGATTTTGAATGGGTTAGGGCAAAAAATGAGTTTCTGCAGAAATGGAGCATCACAGGCGTTTTCAGAAGTGCATTTCCGAAATCACCTTTGACCAGTTTCGAAAATGCACTTCCGAAATGTAGTCTGAACTAATTTTTTTTATTTTCTAAATTGTTTCAAAGTCTTACCAGTTTCATTTTTTTAGGAAAATATCAGGAAATCAGGCACGACTTAGACAGGGTAGGGAGACCCAGACGACATCGACTCGACGCGAGCGGGCTGCACAGCTAGCAGCGACACGGGCACAGGGTCGAGTACGAGTACCCATCCAAATGGATGAGGCACTTGCAGGTTCCTCATCTGGATCGAGGAGTAGACTGGCTCGAGCGTCTTCCTCCCACGAGGTTGAGGAGGATGTGGTGGAGGAGCATTAGGAGGAGGTGGAGGCGCCTTAGGAGGAGGGGGTATCCGGGGTGGAGGCTCAGGATGATGAGGATGAGGGCTATCCGGGAGGGCCTTCGAACACATCTCTATTGATATACTACCACGAGCACCTCGCTCGACGTGTTTGGGAGGGAGAGGTAGTTTTTTATTACAATTTATAATTTAATCGTTTTTTATTTATGTTTTTATTGCACTTTCTTCTAACGGTTTAACTAACATTGTTTTTTCTTTTTGTTGTGACACGAACGGGCGCCCATTTTACCCTGGGGGATATTCTTTTGAGATGGTCGTTGTTGGGTGGTTTCTCCGACGAGTTTCGACGACAGTTGGTTTGGTTGTTTGTTGATCGATCTAGTTAGATCAGAAATCAATTTTTTTTAGATTTGGAAGCTGTTTGCTTTATCTGGTCGAGTCCTCACCGAATTTTGGTTTGTGGGTGGAGGAAGTGTTCGCTGATGATGGTTGCGTGATGTAACTCGGTTGTGGTTCTGCATCTCCTTCTTTGGCACCAGTTTTTGTTGGTGCTAAGCCTCATCTTCTCTAATGCGTGAGAGTTGACTTTTGTGATTCTTGAATCTTTGTTTGCTTCCAAATATGTTGAGATTAACATGTTTCAAGATGTTATTTGTCTCCATTGCGTCCAAGAATTTTTGGTTGTTCGGTTTGGCGGTGGAACGTGGATTCTTGCTCTGATTTCGGATTGTATGGCCAGACATGGCCGTGATTACTTACCACAATTTGTGCGTAAGTTGTTTGTTAATGAATTAGTTATCGTGTAGGCGATCAAGTTCATTCATTGTTATCATAATCCGAGTTTAGTGACGATCAATTCATATTTCATTTTTTTAATTTGGTTTCGCGCCATAAGTGGTTCGTTAGATTGTACATGTGATGTATTAATGTCTATCTCTAATTCAGATTGCTTTAGTCTTCTGTTTCATTAGGTCAGGTTCTATGTCCACCAATCTCTTGTACTGCCATCTTTTTTATTTTAATGAATTTCAAATTATATAAAAAAAAGTTCAAGTGATTAACTAGTATTCGATCAATGAAATAGTTACACACTCTTTTCTCTATTTGTAACAAACTTTCTCTTTCTATTACATTCAATTTTTCATCATCATAATAAATGCTCATGGATCTCTCATCATCAACCATCGATATACCCCCTTCATTCTTATTTATAAGCAAATTTTAATTTTTTTGATTCATTTAATAATTGATGTATTTAACTTATATATAGTCTAAATACATCATTTATTCAATGAACTTAAAAAGTTAAAATTTGTTTATAAATAAAAATGGAAGGAGTATCTATTACTGAGGTTTAACGTGCTGTATAAATTCTACATATTTATATGAGAACTCATAATGTAATTTCTTCCGATCTAAATTTGTGTCCCATTTTCTCTGGTTTCAAATTATTTTATTTCCATCGATTTAAGTTTGTGTGATGTAGAGTAATTTTTATTAAATCATAAAATTAAAATTTTAAAAATATTTTTCTTATAATTATTTTATTTATACAATTCATTTTATTTTTATATAACAGAAATAGTTGATAATCAAAAAATTAATTAAAAATCTTAAATGAATTAAATAAAATTATTCAATATAAATGCGAAAACAAAACACTTACAAATATTTGGTCATAAAATCCATAAAATCAAAGAAAGTTATTAAAATAAAATATAGTAGTAAAAAAAAATTTCGCTCATTTGAAGATGGTCAAAAAGGCTATATACACATTAAAACAAATCATATAAAAATTGCTATTATTTTCTTATATAACGAAAACAGCTGATAGTCAAAAATTAAGTTGTCAATTTTAAACGAATAAAATCAAATTATTTAATATAGTTGACTTTGAAAACAAAAATGTCTCCATATTTGTCATAAAATCTACAAAATCCAACAATAAAAATCTTTATTAAAAGATAACAAATCGTATAAATCTATTATACAAATCTCAATCTCAATCTCAAACTAAATCTAAATCTAAATAGAAACCCTCAATTCTTCTATTATATAAGAACATATTTGTGTGTTGCCTTCATACACACAAACTACTTACATTATCTCTCTCTTTTTCATTTAGATTTTTATTTTTCGCTCAATCATGCGTCCACCAATGAAAAAAATCAAGGGTTAAATGGTATTCACCCCCCTGCCAATAGGGCGTGTTTCAGATTTCCCCCTGAATATTTTTTTTAAAGATCACACCCTCATAAAAATAAAAAACCAATTTAACCACACCCTCTTACCAGCCTTGCTGACTGGGCAGTTGATTATTTGGTGACATGGCAAAGACCAATTGCTGACTGTGTGTTGTATTGATTTCTAGGGTTCTATTTCTTCCCCATTTCCCCATTTGTACGAGATTCAATTGCATTGTTCTTCCTCACCCTGTTCTTCTTCCTCGTCCGTTCAAATCGTTCTCGCAGGCCATGGTTGGAAGCAGTTCACGCGCGAGCACGGTTGGATCAGTATCATCGCATGATTTGCCCAGATGTGGGTGTGGTAACACGATGAAGATGTGGAGAGCCAACACAGTGCAAAATCCCAACCGGAAATTCTGGAAATGTCGAAGCTCTGGGGTGAGTATGTCTATGTCATGGATATAATATTGATCTTTCTTATGCTAATTCAGTTTCCATATCCTTTTGTGTAGACTGTTAATAGCTGTGAACTATTTCTATGGGATGATGAAATACTTCATTTCAGCAAAGGAGAAGCTGTAACTTCACCATTTTGTAAGAAGTGTGATATTCTACAATTGAAATTGGAATCAGTGTCAACCAAATTGGAGAAAGCGAAGATGAAGGTTGAAGTTCAGAAAAGGAAAAACATGCAGCTTAGGATAGTTCTTATTGTGTGTTGTATGATTGTTGTATGTATTTACAATTTCTACTAATCTGTCTAATTTAGTTAAGTTTGATTGATGTAATTTTCAATGATGTGTAATATACTTGGAAACATCTTTTTAATGGAAGGAGGTTCATGTATTTTTTGAGAGTTTAGTTTGCTGTCAAAAAGGAATAACAGATGCATAATTGAATTGATACCAAAAGCACATTTGTGCATAATTCAGATCATATTTAAATAACATATGCATAACTGAGTTGATACCAAAAGCACCTTATGTGCATAATTAGTTCATTACTGAAATGCATTAAAAGCACAAATGTGCATAATTCTGTTTACAAGACAAAAGGCACCAACATGTGCAATTCAGTCAATACACAAAGACAAAATAAACAGTCATTACAAAAGGCACCAAAATGTGCAATTCAGTCAATACACAAAGACATAGTGCAAGACTTAGTAGTTACAAAAGGCACCAACATGTGCAACAGACAAAATAAATAGACATAATAAACTACAAGTCATTGATAGACTTCTTTTTAGGGGTCTTCTTCATAGTCTTCTTCCTTTGTGAGTCATTGCCATCACCCTCATCTGTTATCAAAAATGGTTGTTCTGGTGCAGACCCAGGGCCATCACCCTCATCTCTTCTCTATTCCAATATCTTCCATTAACAGCTGTATAAACCACTTCCAAGATTCTTTTGTTTCTGTTTCAACAACCCCAAATGCCAATGGAAAATATTGATCATTGGGGTCCCTTCCCACTGCTATCAACAACTGCCCTCCATACTTAGTCTTCAAATGACAGCCATCAACCCCAATAAAAGGTCTACAACCATGTATGAACCCTTGTTTACATCCCTCAAAACAGAAATAGAATGAACCAAATCTTGGTTGGATGGAAGGTGATGGCCTCTCAATGTTGATCTTTACAGTGTTTCCAGCACTCACCCTGTGTAACTCAGCTGCATACCTCCACAAGTTAGAATATTGTTTGTCTGCATCCCCTTCTATCATTTGTCTTGCTATCATTTTTTCTTTCCATGCCCTGCCCACAGTGATCCCCACTCCATAATTTTGCCTCATATCTTGAATAATATCACTTATCCTCAAATTTTCACAGGTCTGCATTTTCTTAACAACTGCCTTGGCCACCCACTTTGAATTTGCAGTTTTGTTATCCAAAACCCTAGCACATGTGTGTGTGTCCTTTATAGTCTTAATTGCATAAGTGTGCTTGTGGCCCACTTTGGAACATAGCATTAAAAAACCACACTTTGCTTTACATTCAACTCTCACCCTATACCCCTCATTTTTAACAAATGTTATTTCCCTACCATTTAAAACTGTCCACTCACGTATAGCCTCCCTAAAGTCATCTAGGGAAGTGAACTCCATGCCCCACTTAAACTTAAAGTCCTTTGTAAGTTGTTCCTTCTTGAACTTTTCAAACTTTGGTTTTTTGTCATCTTCTGAGTTATCAGGGTCAGAACTATTAAGCTCTTCACTAAGGTATTCCTCTTCATCCTCATCATCACATTTCTTCTTCTTTGGACATGGTAACAGGCCTGCAATGACTGGACCCTCCCTAATTGGTACAGTTACATCAACACCATCAACATCATCAAACCCATCAACAATGGCAGTTGTCCTTTCATCCTCACTATCATTAAAACCTTCAATAACTTCTTCATCACTAACCTCTAAATCAGACATATACTTAGGGATGACATTCCCAGCTACACTCGTATCATGTTCAACAAAAATTTCCCCATCCACTTGCATCGCACTACAATATGCAGCAAAATCATAGGCATCCCCATCATTTGTAATCTGAAAGTAATTAGGGTCTATGTCAACTATCTTGGTCCATAGCCTAAAACAACCTTCTACGTACCCCCACCCAGTTACTAAGTTAAGAATATGATGCATTGTCCACTCATCTATATGTTCCCCCGAAACTAAAGTAGAAACGCCACCCCTATAGATCGTTTCACCATTATTATCAATAAACTCTCCTCCATGTCGAAACAGAGCATTAAACAGAACATTGGGCTGAAATGTAAAACGTAATGTGAGATAGAAGAATGCAAACCATGATACAGGCAAGTTACAGACTTCGATTAATGAAACTAACCTCTGAACATTCACCGTTGCCGTCCATTGCTTCGTCTTCCTCCGCTTCCTTCTGCTTCCGGTTCGTCTTCTCCAGCTCCAACAGTGAACCCTAGATTTTCTATTTCACGGGGGGGAACTTAAAGAAAGTTTAAGGAATTCTATTTTTAAAATGTGGTCTTTGCCATGTCACCAAATAATCAACTGCCCAGTCAGCAAGGCTGGTAAGAGGGTGTGGTTAAATTGGTTTTTTATTTTTATGAGGGTGTGATCTTTAAAAAAAATATTCAGGGGGGGAAATCTGAAACACGCCCTATTGGCAGGGGGGAGAATACCATTTAACCCAAAAATCAATTACAATATTAGAGACAAAGTGGAAGTATGCAGTAAAGAAGAAGGGTTTGTGGGTTCGTACTACAACGCTACAATTGTTTCGTGTCTTGAGAAACAAAAATATGTCGTTCGTTACAAGAATTTGTTGTTAGAAGATGGGTCTGGACCTCTCACGGAAACGATTTATTCAAGGGAGCTTCGTCCATTACCACCACGTGTTCGTAATCCGCCTGAATTTCATCTCAATCAGAAAGTGGATGTTTTTGATAACGATGGTTGGTGGATAGGAGAAATTGCTAGTGAAAAATTCTTCTCAGATAAATGTTATTACTATAAGGTGTATTTCAATACTACCTTTGAGGCAATTTATTATTCTCTTGGTCGAATTAAGGTTCATCATGAGTGGCTTTATGGAGAGTGGATATTGGAAGAATAATTCATAAGATGTTATGAATGATTGTTTATCAAGACATTAGATGGATTAGATTATAATTTCAACTTTTTAGAATTGATTATGTTTTATGTATTTCGATCTGATAATTTACTACAAATTTATAATCTTGTAATTTTTTAATTTGTTTATGTGTGCGTCTTTCTCGTTTACTTAATTCATTTTACTGTGGATGGATTATAATTTATATATACTTCTAATGTCAATTGTTCAATACATGATGCTGCTGGGTATGTATTTTTGCAATTTAGTACTTGATCTTACCGGATCAGGAGAATCGTCAAGGCGGCAGAATCTGGCTTGAAGAGCAAGATGGGGGGGGTACCTGCAAGGTCCTCCGGTGCTAAAGTCAGTAGCTATCAGAGAATGAAGGTTTAGAGAGTGAAGAATATGATACCTGACCCTCTAGTGATAGAGGGTATTTATAGCCCCCAGCGCTGGGCCAAGGTTTCCTAATTGGGCCAAATCCAGTTGGAGGCCCACGTGCTAGGAAACTGCCAGAACACCCTGTGCTAGGGCTGAGTCAGCAGGTGATCCACGTCCTGGATGAGCGTGGCGTAGGATTCAGAGGAGGTTGACCGGATCCTTCGCTGAAGCGTGACACGTGGTCTTCGTGCTTGACTGACTCGTAATGGCAATCATGCAAATGGGCCCAAATGTACTGGGCCTGCTCGGCTAGAAGGAAGAGCTGGGCCTGCTCAGCCCAGTCCAGAACAGGAGCCCCCCAAGTCATTAGTCTTATGGGAGTGATGACTTTAACCAGGAGGCTGGCCGAGCACATGTATGAACGTCTGCAACCAACTAGAGTCTCCTCAGATGTTTAGGCTCGCGGGGAGCGAAGCTGCTGCCGAGATGTAAAGACCAAAGAAGTGATTGGTTCGAGCTCGCAGAGTCTGGAGTCCGGCCGAGGAAGTGGCTGTCCTTTTGGTTTCCACTTGACATGTTTTCGTTGCTTCTTGTCAGAGTTTGACTGACTGGTGACGACTGTTGAGACTGCCATCATTGCAGCGCCGTTTCGGAATAAGTACCCGCTGCGCCGTTTGGGTTTTCCAAGACACTTTATGACACTTGGCTCTTTCCCATGCTTAGAGTCGCCTTGGGGGTGCAGGTAATGATTGCGCCTCCTAGGCTGCCTGTTGAAAGTATTTTTGGGTAAATATTTTCGGTAATATATCGTATCCACAGGGATTGGTTAATATCACTGCCGTTCTATAGTTGTTTATTTTGATTTTGGTTTGTTTTATACTTCTAATATCAAAAGCAAATAATAAAATAAAAGCAAGTAAAGGACTTTGTGTTAACAAGTAAAGAAAGATGTTGAGCCTTTAGGGTTCATCAACCTAATCCTATACAATTATCAATTAATTCACAATAGAACAATCCTTTGAATCATTATCCTCACTTATCCTCAAATAAGATTCCATGTCTGCAAATCAAATTAGATAAACTTTTACCGGTATGAGATTCGATCTCTCCAAATATCAATATCGATAATAGTAATTAAGAACGATAATTATGAAAACCCAATCACAATTCCATCTCTGCAAATTATAATTGAACCAATATAGTAACCTAGGGCAAAAGTAAAAATCCTCTCTTTCGATCGAAGATTCAACAATGATGTAAATTAAAACAAGGTTTCTTATTGATAATAAATTCAAACAATTGTTCACAGGAATTAATCAATGGTAATGTATATTCATAGGTTAACTACTACCTTAGACTCAACAAGAGGGATTTAGCTCTCCATAGACATGAAGAACACACAAAGATTAATGGAAGAATTCATCTTCATCAAAGGAATGTCTTCGCTTGATAGAGAATTGGTCTTCAATTGATGATTGTGGCTGCACCTTCAGATTGCTCTCCTAATTTCGCTCTTCACAAAGTTCTCTCTTTCACTTGGAAGCTAGGGCTTTTAAATAGAAGTTTTGGGCTTTTAACGCCGAGGCCGCGGCGCGGCATCGGACTGGCGCGGCGCGCTTCAAAACAGAGATATTTTCGCGGCGCGCTCTTTGCAATTTCCATCCTTTTCTTCTGCCTTTGAGACTTCCAGCTCTCTTTCCTCCTCATGTTCTTCTCAAGCTTCAATTCAGCTCTAAACCTGCAACAATAACACCCACAAGTGATTCGATTTGCTTTACGCACGAACTAAACTTGTTCAGTTCAATTCCTAATAAAAACCTATGGATTTATCACAATTTGCATTAGTTTAGAGAAGAAATCACTTATATTAACACATGAATTTACCATTAATTTACTCCTAACAAACTCTCCCCAATTTAGAGTTTTGTTTGTCCCTAAACAAAATTACTTACCTCCAGCAAAGTTTACCGACAATCAAGCAACAAGTTTTTCAAAAAGGGTTTTCTCAAGTGGTTCAATCCCATAACTAAGTCAAATACTCCTCTTCTACCTGCAAACTCAGAATATACACATGAAACAGACTTTGAAAGCAAATTACCTCCAGAAGTTCAAGACACTACACAATTGTAATTGAATCAGCACTAATCACTCTCATCAAAAAGTATGATGAATAAAAGAGGGGTTAAACACTCATCCAAACAATTAAATCAACAAAGATCCATATCATACGTTCACCAAATTGCTAGCATCAAGTACTGTGGAATCTGAGAATCAGAAGGTCTTTCTAGGGTTGTAGTGCGGTTTAGATTCAAAGAAAAGAAGATAATCAAGGGTTGTTCCTAATCTAGGGAAGCATCCAAATCATAACTCATTCCTTCTTCTCTATAACTTTAATTCTCTCATCCGTTCATCTTTTTTCCATTCGTAGCTTGGTTTTTCTTTTTCACTTTTTTTTTTCAACAATCGTTATATTCAAACGTTGTTACTTCTCTTTTTTTTTTCAAGCTATGACTTTTTTATCTTTCACCGATTGCCATAAGTACTTACTCTTCTTTTGAATGTGACTCTCCCCAACTTGGAGATCAACCTGTATTCAGATTATATGAATGCTCCCCTACTTTCTAAAAAGGTCAAAGAGAAAACACATCACCAAATTTTATTGTTGATGGTCCTGAACAAAACTTTTTATTGAGATCAAAACTCACCAGGTATTTTCCTTGGTGCATATTATGATGCTTATCTTGACCTCAGGCTCAAAGAATGGTTAGCAAAGGATCACACTCTCACGGAAGCAAATAAGTTGTACATTAGAATAGGCTAAAAGAACTCTCAGATTCAAACAATTGCCTAAATCACTTTCACAGATTTCCACAAACGATGCAACAACCGGTTTAGCATGATACAAACAAGTCAACCCAATTGATGGTCTCCTGCATATAGTAAACAATGGAAAGCTTTCCTCACAATGGTTAAGGCTAAACCAATCCAATACAATAGTGTACCATAAAGAACTTCTGTTAAGAATTTACTAACAACCTAAATTTCATGCACACATTAGGAGTTTGAGTTTGAAAATTCATACATGCTTTGTCACTTTATTGAAAAAGAGAGTGAAACTGAAAATTTTTGAACATTCACTTCCTACCACTTTCATACATGTTGCTTCATTGTTGATACTTCGCTTGAGATTCTCGTTTTGTTATGGGACTACTTACTCTAACTGGGAGTACATAATTAAATAAAAACAGAAAATTTGATCAATTCAAAAATAAATAGCTCCACCCCCCAAACTTGAACTAAACATTGACCTCAATGTTTCGTAACAAGTCCGAGAGGGTGACTTACAGAGAGTAACGCAATATCAATTGCTGCCTCCTAGCTTTCACCAGACGGGTTCCCTGATTATTTCCTGAAATAAAAGCTAAACAAAACAAAACATTAGAAGTGTGGGTTACCTCCCACAAAGTGCTTCGTTTAACGTCGCATGGCTCGACGGTCAGGCTTTCAAGGAACTAAAAATGGTGCATGTTGCTCCACTCCTCCGAAGAAATCTTTTAACCGTTTTCCATTAACGGTTCTCCTCTCTTTTGTCAGTGGATTCTCTACCATAATGGCACCGTGGTCGCATATATCTTTTACTATCAGTGGTCCAGACCATTTTGTTGTTGCTTTACCCGAGAGACATCTTAGTTTTGAGTTGCACAGGAGTACCTCTTGTCCAACTTGGAAGTAGCTCGGAGGTTGATTTTTGTCTTCCTTGGTTGTTCCCTCAGTTGTATCGATTTGGAAGATATCACTCTTGTTCTTAAGATGCTTCTTGGCCTTGAACAGATTAAATTTTACCTCTTCATCTTGCACCCTTATTTTCATGATCCCTTCATCCAGATCAATCATCATTCGAGCGGTTTTCATGAATGGCCTTCCTAGAATCACAGGTACCTCATGATCTTCTTCCATGTCAACAACCACAAAGTCTACCGGGAAAAAGAATTTGTCTATTTTAATTAGCAGATCCTGAATCACTCCATAGGGTGAAGTGATAGACTTGTCGGCCAATTGTAATGTCATACTAGTAGGCTTCATCACAACATTCCCTAGCTTCTTGACAATGGATAAAGGGATTAGGTTGATGCTCGACCCCAGATCAATCAACCCATCGCCAGTGAAATTACCTCCAATATTTAATGGTAAGGTTACTCGCCCCGGATCGGATTCCTTTCTTGGAGTAGTTCTTTGGATTATAGCACTACATTGAGCATCAAGCACCACAGTTTCTTCATCTGTGCATCCCTTTTTCTTTGTGAGCATTTTCTTCATAAATTTAGCATATTTGGGCATTTGCTCTAATGCTTCGGCAAATGGTATGTTTATGTGGAGTTGTTTGAAGATGCTCATAAACCTGGTATATTGCCTGGCATTGTCCTTCTTTGACGGAGCGTGGGGGTATGGTAGATGTTGGCTTGGTATCACAGGGTCTACCTTCTTTTTCTTAGAACTTTTTCTTTTCTCTGTCATCCCTCTTTCTTTCTTGGTCTCATCTATTTCTCTTTCAGCATCTTTGCTCATGGTGCTCACTATGATTTCATTCTCCTCATCTTCCGCAGCCTGATTATTATCCTCTTTCTCGGTATCATTGATTTCAACTTCTTTCTCAGCACCTTTCTGACCGGTTCTAGTCGTCACTGCTTTACAATGCTCTTTAGGATTATCTTGAGTGTTGGCGGAGAATGTTGCATTTGACTGAGTAGCTGCAATTTGTTTAGCCAGTTGCCCTACTTGAGTTTCCAGATTTTTAATTGCAGCTTCCTGGTTCTTCTGATTTGTCATTGACATTTGCATGAATTGATTCATGGTCTCTTCCAACTTAGATTGTCCTCCTTGTTGTTGTGGCGGCGGTTGATTGTATGGTTGAAAAGTTTGTTGCTGGTACCCTTGATTGTTGGGTCTTTGTTGATACCCTTGGTTGTTATTCCTCGGAGGATAATTCTGTTGATATGGCTGATTTTGATATTGATTCTGCCTTTGTCCTTGGTTGTTATTCATGTAATTCACTTCTTCTTCTAGCACTGGTGGACAGAATCCTGTTTGATGATTGCCCTTGCATAATTCACACTTCGCAACCTGATAAGAATTGGATATCCCGTTCAGCTCCTTAAGTTGTTGTGGTAGTTTGGACATTTGTTGTGTCAAAATTTCCACTTGTGAAGTTAGCAATTTATTCTGGGCAAGTAGAGCATCACTGTTGTTCAACTCCAACATTCCGGGTTTCTTATCTCTTACCGTTCGATCATGATTGCCTTGACGGTCATTTAGAGCCATTCGCTCTATTATCTGAGTAGCTTCTTCAGGTGTTTTGGACATGAGTGAACCACCAGCTGTGGCGTCCAAAAGTGTCTTGTTTGTAGCTGTGAGACCGTTACGGAACATATGGATTTGATCAACGTCTGTAAAACCGTGTCCTTTGCACTTTCTCAACATAGCTTTATACCTTTCCCATGCTTCATTCAAAGATTCATTACTACCTTGAGAAAAGACTGCTATTGCTGTTTTTGCTTCGAAGAATCGGTTTTGAGAGTAAAACCTTTCCAGAAATTTTTCTTCCAATGTGTTCCAATTAGTCATCACTGCTTCGGGTTGATCCAGATACCAATCTTTTGCCTTAGATAACAAAGAGTGTGGGAACAACCTCTTAAATAATGCTTCCTCATCAGCTTGAGCGACACCTGTGGTACCCGCTAACTCATAGAATCGAGTAAGATGCGTGTACGGGTCTTCATGGTCCAATCCGGCGAAAGGACTTGCACAAATCAATTGTATGATACCGGTCTTCAGTTCTGTCGGTCGCCCGTTGGCGGCAGTTCTAGCGAACTGAGGATTGAGTCTTGGACTATTAGCACATGGACCATTAGCCGCCATGTTGCCAACAGTAGGTTGTAAAATAACTTCCGGTTCTTCTTCCGTGAATAGTTCGTGAAAGAAGAGTCCTTCTTGCGACTCGTCAATGGTTTCAAGTTGTTGTGACGATGTCGCGGTTGTGTTGTCTCTTGCTTTTGCTATGTTTGCTCTTTTTCGTGCTTTGCTATTTAGCCTCCTAGCGGTCCTTTCGATCTCGGGATCAAAAAGAAGTTGGTCACTGGGAACTTTGCTGCGCATACACGAATTTCTGCACAAACTAACAAATACGTGAAACAACCAAAATAAAGAAAATAAAATTTAAAAACTCAAAATAAGAACTATTGCAATGCGTGCAATATTGACACCAATCCCCGGCAACGGCGCCAATTTGTTGAAAGTATTTTTGGGTAAATATTTTCGGTAATATATCGTATCCACAGGGATTGGTTAATATCACTGCCGTTCTATAGTTGTTTATTTTGAGTTAGGAAAATTGAGTTTGGTTTGTTTTATACTTCTAATATCAAAAGCAAATAATAAAATAAAAGCAAGTAAAGGACTTTGTGTTAACAAGTAAAGAAAGATGTTGAGCCTTTAGGGTTCATCAACCTAATCCTATACAATTATCAATTAATTCACAATAGAACAATCCTTTGAATCATTATCCTCACTTATCCTCAAATAAGATTCCATGTCTGCAAATCAAATTAGATAAACTTTTACCGGTATGAGATTCGATCTCTCCAAATATCAATATCGATAATAGTAATTAAGAACGATAATTATGAAAACCCAATCACAATTCCATCTCTGCAAATTATAATTGAACCAATATAGTAACCTAGGGCAAAAGTAAAAATCCTCTCTTTCGATCGAAGATTCAACAATGATGTAAATTAAAACAAGGTTTCTTATTGATAATAAATTCAAACAATTGTTCACAGGAATTAATCAATGGTAATGTATATTCATAGGTTAACTACTACCTTAGACTCAACAAGAGGGATTTAGCTCTCCATAGACATGAAGAACACACAAAGATTAATGGAAGAATTCATCTTCATCAAAGGAATGTCTTCGCTTGATAGAGAATTGGTCTTCAATTGATGATTGTGGCTGCACCTTCAGATTGCTCTCCTAATTTCGCTCTTCACAAAGTTCTCTCTTTCACTTGGAAGCTAGGGCTTTTAAATAGAAGTTTTGGGCTTTTAACGCCGAGGCCGCGGCGCGGCATCGGACTGGCGCGGCGCGCTTCAAAACAGAGATATTTTCGCGGCGCGCTCTAGGACTCTCGCGGCACGCTCTTTGCAATTTCCATCCTTTTCTTCTGCCTTTGAGACTTCCAGCTCTCTTTCCTCCTCATGTTCTTCTCAAGCTTCAATTCAGCTCTAAACCTGCAACAATAACACCCACAAGTGATTCGATTTGCTTTACGCACGAACTAAACTTGTTCAGTTCAATTCCTAATAAAAACCTATGGATTTATCACAATTTGCATTAGTTTAGAGAAGAAATCACTTATATTAACACATGAATTTACCATTAATTTACTCCTAACACTGCCTAGGCCATCATGACACCCTTTGGCCTCCTTCCTCTATATAAAGAGCGAGAAGATCATTCATTTATCACTTAGCATTTTGAAAACTTCCAAGACTCGCTCACAACTCTCTTCTTCGTCTCGTGCATCTCTCCTCGACTCTCTCAAGTAAGTTCCTCGTCTTCTCCTTTATGTTTATTTAAGATTTATGTTCTAGTTTGAGTGTAGCGAGCTAGGTTTAAGAGTACAACGAGCAAGGCTGATGAGTGCGCCGAGTAGATTTAGGAAATTGTTATTCTTTCATATGCGTTTGCTGAGTGAAACATGACTAGGCCGAGCTAGGACAGTTGAATGAGACATCCATCCTTTGAATTAGACGAGGAGAGTTAAACGCGACGAGCAAAAGAGGTTGCGTGTCTCGATTAGGGTATGTGTTTGTTGGAGAGTTAGATGTGCTTGCCGACCATCGTTGGGGGTGGTCACCTTATCTCGCGAGCACCTTTTTCTAATGTAGTTCGATGGTAGTTGGTCGGATCTAATGGACCTAGGAGGGTGCGTCGTGGACGTTGGTCGTAGGCAGGAGTCTTTCCTCGTCCTCTCTTGTAACGCCCCATACATAACTGACTAGTATATTATGCATGAAACGTTAAAATTGATATTGAGTACATACAAAAGCCATAGTTATAGAAAGATCCATATAAAATACAACATAATATTCTACTAAGAATTACAAACATGTATCTTCAATGGATCTGCACAGCGGAAAGATGAGATCATACGAGGTCTCCGAGCCGTCATCACTTCCAAGTCTTCAGTCCAAACCTGCTACTGACCAAACCCTACTAAACTGCACCTGAAAAAAATATAAGTTGATTGGGGTGAGATTACTAAATCTCAGTGAGTCCTCCTATCCTATGGGTCCACTCGGTTCTACAGGGTACATGCATCAACAAAACCGAATCCACCATTGATCCGGGGTTTATCCTCACATCCGATACAAGTACGGAGAAAACAAGGAATCGTCCACCATAAGACTCATCATATCACAAGTATACAAACACGTATGCCAAAACCCATACCCATGTACGGGGAATCCAGAAGCGCGTTAATGCCTCGACTAGGTTATAAAACACACCCTCGATGAATCACGCCCATGCCTATTGTCAAGAGACTTGTACAAGCACACCGCAAGATGATTAGACGGGTTCGCACAGGCCTAAATGGCCGCGATATGACCTTAGCCTAATTGGCGTCATTGTCCCATTAACCATCCTCACGCACATGTGTTAATGCCGAGTACAATACGCCATCTTGACACATGGGTCCATCAAGCGAAAGCCTAGTGATGTAGCCTACATGGCACCACTAGAGATGGTTTACCTGTTATGCGTAGGCCTACTTAGCCGCATAACGCCACCATACCGAGCACGCAAGTGTGTTAACGCCAAGTGGGAAAATGCCTCAAGACCCTCACAAGCACACTGCAACGGTAGCTCAGGTGTGAGCCCAAGATCACATGATCGGGGCTGTCCCATTGATCACAAAGCCCGGGACATAACGCAACCTAGCCCCCGACCCGCTTCGATTCAAGCATACACACGCATCAATCGCCAATCACACAAGCACACAATCCCAATTGTTTAACCGAAACAACGGGCATCAACAATATATTCATGTCTCATCACAATATGGCATTCATATTTCAACATAATGTAGCAATAAAGTGCAATGAGATTAATTCATTCTAATCATGCATAATTCACATATTAAAATTACCACATCCATGTTCATATATGACAATAGTATGTTTAAATACCAATTAAACAAGTCTCACATGACTAAGGAGACATCCGGTTCCCTTTACGGAACGAAACTGTTCTCGGGGGAAAATAACAAGATTCAATTTCACTCGATAAGACACTAAGTTGGGTTAAAATATAATTAAATCAAGCATTCTGATTTGGGGACCAATTTGATTAGAAAGTACACGTCGCTAGCTTTCCAACGATATAAAGTTTGCGCAATTCCGATACCCGAGCCGAAAGTTACGAATTCCCGAAGTTTGCTGATTTTTGCACTTTTGCCCAGGGTAACCGGTTATCCAGAAGCCAGTAACCGGTTACTGACATGAAAAATGCCCAGAAACGCAAATTTACACAGAGTAACCGGTTACCCAAATGCCAGTAACCGATTACCCTGAAGCAGAATCAATTTTTCTGCATTTTAAGGGTTCTATAACAGTCCCAAATGCTCTATAATGAATCCCCTGCACTACCAATACAGTCCCAAAAATTTATATCACACATATATTCATAATCATCAACATGCAACATATACTCATCAATTTAGCAAGTTGATCACATGCAATATGGATTATCACTCAAACCCCAATTCCCAACATAAACCCTTGCATACAAATTCCCCAAGGTATCTAACTAAGGACTCACCTTGCTAAAAAGGAGGTTGAGAGGATGATCATGCAGCCACTGAACCCTCACCATAGCCAGAGTTTCACTTCATCTCCATCAAACCCGTATCCACTCTTTAACACACAATCAACATGCATGTCCCAATTTCAAACTCGTTTTTCTCCTTCAAAACAGAAGCTATAAACATGAACCTTATATGCAAATTGAAGAGAATTTCGTTAGCTTTCCAATGGGACCAGAATCGATACAATCGGAGTTATGAGCAAGGAGTTATGACCTGTTTTGTGGGTGCTGTCCATGGTGTGCGAAAATGGAGATATGAGCTTCTTTCTCCTTTTTCTCTTAAGCTCTTCTCTCTCTTTCCTTCATAATTTTGACTTGCATGACTCTACCACCAAACATGACCTTATGTTCCCATGCAACCTAGAGACAAATGTCCATTATGCCCTCCAACTAAGTGGTAATTACCAATATGCCACTTAGTTGGATTCTAACTAATTCCATTGCCTCTCTTAAGACTTCTAATACAATTGTGCTTAGATGATATGGACTAAGACCAAAGTGCATTTTAATTATCAATTAACCAATTTAATGATAATTACCAGTGTCGGAGAGTCGGGGTATTACATTCTCCCCCCTTAAATAGAATTCGTCCTCGAATTCTTTTCGATCACCACGAAAACAAACTGTTCACATCTCTCCTGACAAGGGGATGAATGTTCCTTACACTCCTTGTACGAATAGCCTTATGACTCTGCTTGAGCATAGCTCCACCAGAGGAAATACAATCTGCCAGCACTTGCATTCCACTATGCATAATTAGAACCTTAACTCTTAAGCAACACGTCTATCCAGATACTTCGTCTTGACATATCTGGGGAAAGATCCTTCCAGGGTCCTTGACCTTCACTGCTCTGCACTAAATCTCCATAACTTCAAAAACTCTAATAATCCACTCATGTCGGATATCCTTCGTTTCATTCTCTGGTGTGTTCAACCTCGTTCAACAAACATTACTGATTCACTCAGCTCCTTGAATTACTTCCCACTTGAGAATTACCGCCACAACGTTGCTTCCGTGATAACACTTCAAGTTATTCCCCACTCGAGTCCATACAATGTCATTAGGTGATCTTCAAATTCCTTGATCTTAACCTCTGGTTCCCAAAGTCTTAGGGTGATTGTTCCATATTTACCTTTACTTATACAACTGAATCTTCTTACTTTAACCCTTACTCCAGTTTAGACACAACAACTGTCACCGTAAACCGCGAAGGTGTAATCATCTTGCAACTATAGCCTTGACATTCGAAAACTTCGCACAAGATTCTACTGATAAGAGACGAAATTCATTAACTGACCTGTAACCATTGTACCAGTCTTCCTGTACAATCATAGTACACAAGGCATAACCACAAAGAACTTGCGCCAACTGAATGTCCTCTCTAGCCTTCAGTATTTCGATGGTCTGATACTCAGTCCAACCCTTGTGACTTGCAAGCTAAACTGGTGACCTACGAACGTCGGACTGCATGCCATCCATAAAAAGTATTTCCAAGTTGGCCCATAGACAACACCTCTCGAGTTTATGGTGGATCCTCGAGTGACTGGAATGAACGAAACGCTGCTTCGACAATTTCCCTTAGGAAGATACTTTCATCCCAACATAAAATCCTACAAATAGTCCATTCATTCCTACCTCTGACTTATCTGATTCTCCCTTGATCTGTTGCGCTACTCTGATTCCAACAAGCCACACACACCTTGAAATCCTCCGAGTCACGTTATATCCATTATTCACTTAGTTCCCATTAATACACAATAATTCCTTATCTACAGTCGTCCAATTACAACACGTTCCAGAACTCTATATACATCCATCATCGACTACTACTCTTTGAAGTTGCGTACTTTCCAGAATCAAGCTTCTACTTACTCTGCCATTCCATATAGTTCATCTACCACAACTTAGGTACACGTTTCATCTTCAGGACATTGAAACCCAAATGCTCATTGACTTAGAAATCGTCCTTCGTTACTGATTTTCATAGTGTATAACCGTTATGTCTGTCATTTCAACAAATCTTGTGGCTCAACCGGTATGTCGAACCCTTCACGACGTACTGCAGCTCATGATAACTCTAGCATTTCTACACAACGTTTACCCAACCATACACCTTCATTCTCTTAGCGTAGTATCACCTCTGATAACTCGTGCGACTTACTGATATAACAATACCCCCATAGCCACACTCCATTCTCACAGTCATCTAATGTTTGTTCCACCTCTGCACTAAATTCCTTGGCGGCTGCATCCTTCATCGCGGTGCTTCTAACAGTTAGAGTGTAGCCACAATGCAAGAAATTGCACTTTGCACTTCGAAGATCTCTCTTATAAACTCCTTAGCAGTTCTCAAACCAAAATGTTCATGCTCTACCAAGATTAACACTTCTCCACTCAGAGTATCTAGCGACACCTTACCAGACATATCACACATTGAGCCGATCCAAGATACAATTCAAATATTCCATCGTCGGTCGCCAATGGTACATGATAGCCACTCACCATGCTGACCAGGATATCATGACCGCACATGAGTCCCCCTTTAGACACTCATGCAAAATTGCCAACTTAACACTTCACGAAACGAGAACGTCCCCAAGGTACAATTTGATACTAACTCACGCGATCACGATCACTCAGAGTCTCCATAAGTATAGTATTGGATTTTGATCCATTTCACCATCGCCTGCCTAGTTATTCCTCTACTATCGAGCGCGACATATGGATTCTCATCCCACATACCTTATGAGAGTCTGGATTTGCGTCTCATGAGTATCACATCAGAATTCTACCTTGAGCTTCGATCACCCTTGTCTAACACACGTCGGAAAAAGGATGACTCACGCATCTTGTGCACGATAGCGATACTGTGGCATTATACCCGTCTGGTAGTACCAACATGGTGGTCCAACTCCGAGACCATGTACCCAGGTAACCTACCTCTGTGGCGTATAACGATATCCACGTGTATCCTAAAGTCACAATCGACAAGTGTCTAAACAGACCTCCAATAGGTTCATCGTTCCTCAAGTCTTTCGAATCACACTCCTCAGGATGCTAAGACCTAAGAGTGATACACATCAAGGTTACTTACTCGGAAGGCCAAAACGCCAAGCACGAAGATTGAAGTTCAACTTCGGATTACCATGCAGTGCGCGTACCCACTCGTCCCACGCATGCATGAGATTCCAAGGGTAATTCAGTCCAGATAGGAATACTATGGTTCCTAACAACCAACTCAACCGCGATCATCCTACTGACGTTCCAGATAGATCTTAGTTCTTACTCGCCTGAACGCCCAATGTCAAGTGTAGTTCTATGGCTTCACTCGGGGTCAGACGAACAACAACTAACAAGAACTTAGGTCACTGCATTTCACGCTTCTACATCATATCATATTCCATCTAGCGTAGTTCTAGAACTTAAATATAAAATGATGAGAACAGAAATACACATCCTCTTCTATCGACCGGGTATTCAAGCCTCACCTAATCGTAAGCTACCACGCTCGTACATTCCACCAACCCTTACTAGGAAACTACTCTTGCTTAGGGTGCTTCAAGTTGGATCAGGATCTAATACTCCGTCCATCCAAATATTGTCTGTACCTGCACAATCAGAAAGGTCTAACTCTTCTATCCGCATTTCCAGGGGTCATTCTGTCCTATCAGCTCACCCGTCATACTTAACACCAGCAACATCATCAGTACTGAGTCCTACTAATTCCCAGCTCAACACCTTCGGAGAATCTCACTTACAAGGCTCCTACTCAATCCTATTTGGATTTTCCTTGCTATTACCAAGACTTAGAGAAATTTTACTTCGTCCAATCAAAATCCTGGGGGTTCTAGCTGTCTCAATCCACACCTTCGTAGTTCGGGTATTACTTCTTTGCGTCAAACGCTCCTCTTAATCCTGACAACTCCAATATTTCCCACTTACAACATCCAACAATTCATTACTCATCTCACTCCAACAACTTAGGTTCACAACCTTACAGGTCTTACGAGTCCTCGTGGCGGCTCTGCCGTAATTCTACTGTCTCGCACTCAGTCGATGAGTTGATCAAGTTCAACAACTGAGTGAGACTTCCGTAAAATCAGGCTAGCAACGCACACTTGAGAGAGGGAAAAGGAATTGCTAGTGATGTCTCATGGCTCGGCCGAGAATCGACCTGCTCTGATACCAACTGTAACGCCCCATACATAACTGACTAGTATATTATGCATGAAACGTTAAAATTGATATTGAGTACATACAAAAGCCATAGTTATAGAAAGATCCATATAAAATACAACATAATATTCTACTAAGAATTACAAACATGTATCTTCAATGGATCTGCACAGCGGAAAGATGAGATCATACGAGGTCTCCAAGCCGTCATCACTTCCAAGTCTTCAGTCCAAACCTGCTACTGACCAAACCCTACTAAACTGCACCTGAAAAAAATATAAGTTGATTGGGGTGAGATTACTAAATCTCAGTGAGTCCTCCTATCCTATGGGTCCACTCGGTTCTATAGGGTACATGCATCAACAAAACCGAACCCACCATTGATCCGGGGTTTATCCTCACATCCGATACAAGTACGGAGAAAACAAGGAATCGTCCACCATAGGACTCATCATATCACAAGTATACAAACACATATGCCAAAACCCATACTCATGTACGGGGAATCCAGAAGCGCGTTAATGCCTCGACTAGGTTATAAAACACACCCTCGATGAATCACGCCCATGCCTATTGTCAAGAGACTTGTACAAGCACACCGCAAGATGATTAGACGGGTTCGCACAGGCCTAAATGGCCGCGATATGACCTTAGCCTAATTGGCGTCATTGTCCCATTAACCATCCTCACGCACATGTGTTAATGCCGAGTACAATACGCCATCTTGACACATGGGTCCATCGGGCGAAAGCCTAGTGATGTAGCCTACATGGCACCACTAGAGATGGTTTACCTATTATGCGTAGGCCTACTTAGCCGCATAACGCCACCATACCGAGCACGCAAGTGTGTTAACGCCAAGTGGGAAAATGCCTCAAGACCCTCACAAGCACACTGCAACGGTAGCTCAGGTGTGAGCCCAAGATCACATGATCGGGGCTGTCCCATTGATCACAAAGCCCGGGACATAACGCAACCTAGCCCCCGGCCCGCTTCGATTCAAGCATACACACGCATCAATCTCCAATCACACAAGCACACAATCCCAATTGTTTAACCGAAACAACGGGCATCAACAATATATTCATGTCTCATCACAATATGGCATTCATATTTCAACATAATGTAGCAATAAAGTGCAATGAGATTAATTCATTCTAATCATGCATAATTCACATATTAAAATTACCACATCCATGTTCATATATGACAATAGCATGTTTAAATACCAATTAAACAAGTCTCACATGACTAAGGAGACATCCGGTTCCCTTTACGGAACGAAACTGTTCTCGGGGGAAAATAACAAGATTCAATTTCACTCGATAAGACACTAAGTTGGGTTAAAATATAATTAAATCAAGCATTCTGATTTGGGGACCAATTTGATTAGAAAGTACACGTCGCTAGCTTTCCAACGATATAAAGTTTGCGCAATTCCGATACCCGAGCCGAAAGTTACGAATTCCCGAAGTTTGCTGATTTTTGCACTTTTGCCCAGGGTAACCGGTTACCCAGAAGCCAGTAACCGGTTACTGACATGAAAAATGCCCAGAAACGCAAATTTACACAGAGTAACCGGTTACCCAAATGCCAGTAACCGATTACCCTGAAGCATAATCAATTTTTCTGCATTTTAAGGGTTCTATAACAGTCCCAAATGCTCTATAATGAATCCCCTGCACTACCAATACAGTCCCAAAAATTTATATCACACATATATTCATAATCATCAACATGCAACATATACTCATCAATTTAGCAAGTTGATCACATGCAATATGGATTATCACTCAAACCCCAATTCCCAACATAAACCCTTGCATACAAATTCCCCAAGGTATCTAACTAAGGACTCACCTTGCTAAAAAGGAGGTTGAGAGGATGATCATGCAGCCACTGAACCCTCACCATAGCCAGAGTTTCACTTCATCTCCATCAAACCCGTATCCACTCTTTAACACACAATCAACATGCATGTCCCAATTTCAAACTCGTTTTTCTCCTTCAAAACAGAAGCTATAAACATGAACCTTATATGCAAATTGAAGAGAATTTCGTTAGCTTTCCAATGGGACCAGAATCGATACAATCGGAGTTATGAGCAAGGAGTTATGACCTGTTTTGTGGGTGCTGTCCATGGTGTGCGAAAATGGAGATATGAGCTTCTTTCTCCTTTTTCTCTTAAGCTCTTCTCTCTCTTTCCTTCATAATTTTGACTTGCATGACTCTACCACCAAACATGACCTTATGTTCCCATGCAACCTAGAGACAAATGTCCATTATGCCCTCCAACTAAGTGGTAATTACCAATATGCCACTTAGTTGGATTCTAACTAATTCCATTGCCTCTCTTAAGACTTCTAATACAATTGTGCTTAGATGATATGGACTAAGACCAAAGTGCATTTTAATTATCAATTAACCAATTTAATGATAATTACCAGTGTCGGAGAGTCGGGGTATTACATCTCTCCTCGCCCTTTCACTTGACTTGCGGTGGAAGGGTGGATTTGACAAGTCGAATTCACTGTTTCCTCTGCTTTTCAGGTAAATGGCTGACGAAAACAAGGACGACGTCGTCTTCGACATATCCGACGGGAACGAAGCTATTGGTTGCTCGCAGGATGAGGGAGTTCCAATCATTGAGACCTCCCCGAGGGAGCTTGAGGAATGGGTGGCCGTCGCTCCGAGGACGACCGCGTCGCGCTTCTCGACGCATCCTAAGGAGGCCTTTAATGTCCTCGAAGATCTTGATCCGAACGAGGAGCCTTCCTAGGGTGCCTTTGTGCCCAAGTCTCATCAGAGGATCTGCTCGCAGTTCCCTGGTCCTCGCTTCGCTATGTATGAGTTCGTCTTCAAGGAGGTCGGGCTCAGGCTCCCTTTCACGCATCTACAGCGGAGCATTTTCGGGTGGCTGCGTTTGTGTCCGTCCCAGCTCCACCCTAACGCCTTTGCGTTTCTAAGGGCCTTTGAAATCGTGTGCGGATTTTTGGAGGTCGAGGCAACTCTGCCCCTATTTTTCAGAGTGTTTCATCTGCAGAGGTTGCGTGACTCGGATGGCAAATGGAGTTGGGTGTCCTTCAAGCAGCCGAAGAAGTTGTTCGCCATTTACCAAGACTCCATCAAGCATTTCAAGGGTCGATACTTTATGGTTAAACCTCTCAATCCTGAGGCCGAGGATCATTTGTTCGAAATCCGAGAGTATACTCAGGACGGAGTGAAAAAGGTGGGTCCCGCTGCTCGGTTCCCGTTGGAGTGGCAATATGATCACTTCGAGCATGGGACTGATTACTATATTTTCCGAGATGAGGATCTTAACGAGCGTGACACGACGGGGTATCAACGGCTCGCCTCCTTCGTAGATGGGTTTAGGCCGGCGGTATGCACCAACCCCAACGGGGATCCCTTTTTCGACGAGGACGGGGGTCCCCTGCTGGAGCCTCGATACATCAACACCAAAGCTATCCTCGGGTGCGGGGGTTACGGGGATGCGATGATCTTGCTTGGTGAGGAAATTATTTTGTTTAAATAATATCTCTCCGGTACTAACTCCTTTTGTTTTGCAGGGCAAATGGCCGACTTGCATGACAAAGTCGTGAAGATGAGAGCAAAGAACAAAGCGGCTACCAAAGTGGCCGTGAAACGGACACGGGTGGAGGAAGTCAAGGCGGCTGCTGCGGGCGCTCGTGATGGTGGCTCCCCTTCGTCGGTTGGGACGACTTCGGGTGATTCCCCGGCCGGGAAAAAACAAAAGAACGAAGGGACTCCAGAATTTCGTCCTCTCATCAACGACAACCCCTCTGATGACGATATAGTGCTTCCCTCTTGTACTTTGCACAGGGGACTCTTCTCGAAGAAGAATGTACTGCTCGAGCGCAAGGAGGTCAGGCACATAGTCAGGTGGGACAGGGTGTCTCGGGACAAGGACTTGTCTAAGGATCTCAAGGGGATGATGAGAGTGGTTGCCTTGGCCTTGGCCTTGGCCCTCAATGCTCAAAGGGTCTGTCCTCAGAAGGATTATGATGCCTTGCAGACCAAATATGACAAGTTGGAGCACGAGTTTGAGAATTATAAGGACAAGTATGAGATCCAAAACGGCATTGTTGAAGACCTCTGCAAGGTGCAGGACAGAGTCAGGGCCTTGGAAGCCGAGGAGAAAAGGCTGCGTGATCGGGTTGCCGAACTGGAGAAGTCTCACCTCCCTGCCGCCGAGGAATATGAAGACGAGAAGGTTTTGGTGACTCGCTCTGAGCTTCTGGGCAAGATGAGGGAGCTGGAGGTCGTGTGTTGCTACCTTGCGGGTTGGATTTAGGGCCGCGGTGGATCAACTGAAAGTTCTCAACCCGCGCTTGGTGACGAAGGGAATTGGTCCTTACAACAAAGTCGTGGATGGGCGGATCGAGTCAAATCCCGAGTTTGAGGACTGGGAAGACGAGCAGGATGTTCCGGGTGAAGACAACGGTGCCGAGGAGGAAGACGGCGACGTTTGATTAGTTTCTTTTCCTTTTCTGGCCTGCGCGCCGGTGCACTTGTGGCCTGTGTGCCAAAGTAGTTAGTTGGGCGACGCCCGGATAATTTTTTGGGGTCTGCGTGCCCGTAATCTTTGTAATATTTGGATATCTCCGACCAGTTTGGTCGGTTTTTAATTCTATTTCGCATTTCATGCTTTGGTTCAATGTTCATTTTTGTCTTGTTTATTTTTTGTGCTCGACCGAGGTTTATTGCCCGGGCGTGTGGTATACGGTCCGGTTGCGCAGAGCAGGTGTGCGCTATTAGCGGGCACGAGGCCGTGGTTGGGGCCAAGTGCTCGTGGCGTGAACGGTCCCATCGCGAGCTGGGGTTCTGCCGTGCAGGTACTGCCGCGGTGGGTCTAGTTGTAAGGCCCGCCGTGTAGTTGGTCTTGCCTTCTGGTAGGGAGTTCCAACTGTTGCTGTCGTGGAGCACTCGCGTCTGTACCATGACGCGATTCCGTGTCCGGTTTCCCCTCGTGTTCGGTACGAGCGGCCGGGGAGCGTTAGGTTGTACCTAACTGTAATAGCGTCTGAGTTTTTCAGCGTTCCAAGGCCGAGCAAGTTTTTCGCCGAGAAGGTTCTCGAGATAATAGGCACCGTTTTCGGTTTTATCGTAAACTCGGTATGGGCCTTCCCAGTTCGGGGCTAGTTTGCCCTCGCGAGAGTCTTTCATGTTTCTGCGGAGCACTAGGGCACCAACTTCGAATTCGCGTTTGATAACTTTGGCGTTGTGGCGTAAAGCTATCTGTTGTTTCAACTTTGCTTCTCGGAGGGAAGATCCTGCTCGGGTTTCCTCGACCATGTCGAGTTCTTCCCTCATAGCTTCGTCGTTGAGCTCTTCCTCGAGAGGCGACTCGGTCGACGAGATGGCTCTCGGATTTCCACTGGGATCATGGCTTCGGTGCCGTAAGTTAACCTGAACGGTGTTTCGCCTGTGTGTCGCTACCGCGAAAATTAACAGAGTCGCCACTAACATATTCATCCTGAAAAGGAAGGGAATGCCAGCAAACCACAAAACAAAACAACGGTCTCACGACCAGAGAAAAAGGGTAAGGGAGTCGGTTACGCGAAGGGAAGGTGTTAGCACCCCACGCGCCCATCGTACTCGATGGTATCCATGCTTATGTCTAAACCTATGGGTGTGTAAGCAAACTGCGCTAATCTGGACTAAAATGAATGCAGAATGTAGGGAAAAGAAAGAGTTATACTCGCACGGGCCCTACCCCGCTGCCTACGTATCCGTTTTGCGGAATCAGAGGTACCGTAGCTCAGCTAACTAATTTCTGTTTTTTTTGTGTTTTTTAGGTGAACGAGTTACATTCACACTCTGCTGCTCGACCTTTGGAGACTTATGTTTGGGAATGGAGCGGGAATAACAAGTTCTTAAGAAAAGAAAATCAAAGAGTGTGGTTTGTGTTTTAAAGAATGCATGAGGAAAACCTAAGCTAAGGGGGAAAGCTTGCTACCTAATGTTATCATACAAAGGGTGCAAGTCTAAGCTAAGCTAATAACCTACGAGAAAAAGGGGAAGCACACAATAATATCACACAAACGAGCTCCGCTCGTGAAGCAAACAAACCAACGGTACTGACCGAATGGTAGAAAAGCGGTCCCGCCATAGCCAAGGGGAGCAGCTCAACCCAAGTCAACCAAGCATTAGACCTCGCGAAAATGATCAGGCCATAGACAAGAAGGCAGACCCCTCTTAGCAACCAAGCCGTCACGGATCGTAAAGGAAAACGGTGCGCGCGTACACCGAGCATCAACATCGAGCGACGCGAGCTATAAGAAAGGCGGGGGTCCGGCTGCATGAACCCTTTTCCTGACATACTCGATAACAAGATCTTGTGCTGGTTCGGAAGAAAGCGACGCGTAGCGTGCGCATACCGAACGGACTCGATGAGACTAGGCAGGGGTTGATTGCTAACCCTTTTCCGCATGCCTTCCATGAGGACTTAACGGAGTGCCATATAGGACTTATTACACCGTGACTCCCTGCCGCAAAGCACAAATATAAACACACCAACAAAAACAGAGCCTCTTTCGAGGGCTTGGCCAGATGCATGTCTAGGTCCTACTTCTCATGTTAAAGGATGATGCCAGAAAGCGATAAAGTGCAATAGAAATAAAATGAAACGGGATCAATACCAAACGGATGATGATCCGTAAACTAAAGCGAAGAGAGCGAGCACACTAGGATCCCGCGAGCGAGCTAGCAAAGCAAAAACAAATAGTCAGCACACCGATTAGCCATGAAAGCACACAAAGGTCGACACGCGCGTCGAACACAATCACAATACACCTGCAAGAGGAACAAGCAAACCAAACAAGCAGATATAGAGTAATATAGAGATGTGTCTCCAGGATGAGAACACAAAGCAAGCGAATGAAATCGTGTCCCACAAGTAAAGCGGAACTCTCATAGAATGAGCATCGATCGGTGACCGTCCAAAAGCCTCGCACACTAGCACACACGTTAGAGATAACAAGACACCGCAATCGGAATTGCGTTATTGCTATTCTAAAATAAAACCGGACAAAGCAAACATGGAAAAGGTACGGTAATACGCGAATAAGCATGCAAAAATCACACCGGAAGCCGACAAAAGTACCATCATGGAAAACACAAAATTCAGCAATACAAATCATTCCATAAAATAGTATATCTTACAAGCTTTCCAACGATATAAAGAACATGCAAATCGGAGTTACGAGCAAAAAGATATGAACATTTGAAGTTAAGAACAAAACACACAGCCGTAACCGGTTACGCCCTGACCCGTAACGCGTTACGGTCAAAACAGAAGCAAAAGGAAGGAAAAACACGGGTTCGTAACCGGTTACGTCCTGAAGCGTAACCGGTTACGCTGTACACTGAAGCAAAAATAGAGGTAAAAACAAACTCGTAATCGGTTACGGCCAGGAGCGTAACCGGTTACGCTGTGTACAAAATCAGCGCAACGAGGTAAACACGGGTTCGTAACCGGTTACAGCCTGAAGCGTAACCGGTTACACTGAGCACAGAATAAAAAAAACAGCACAATCAACATTCAAAGCACTTCAAACATGCATCCATCAAGACTAATGATCAAGCACGAATTAAACTCGATTTGCACAGTGTTATGAACATCAAACCATCACAATTAGGCCTCAATCCACATGGATTTCAAAAAAACATCATTGATTATTAAACAACAAATTCATGCAAGCATTAAAACAAACACATAGTGCACCAAACTTGTATCCACATGCGATTGCAAGGAAAGTTTCAACGAATCTAACATTTAATCAACATCAACATCAATTAAGCATTATCAACCACTAGATCTAGCATTCGAATCATGTCATCATTAACAATTAAGCACTTAATTCAAGGTTCAAGGCTTACCGAATGAAGATCTAAACCGACGCGCGAACATGAACACGACACGAACGCGAACGCGAACACGGACGAGATCGAAAAGCGAATCCGGAAAAGAGTGGGAGTGTGATGCGCGAGAATAGAGGAGGGAAGAGCGAATCCGAACTCGAGATCTTGAACTTCAATCCATATTGCTCTTGATTCTTGATGAAAATTGATGAAGGTTGATGAAAGTTTTATAGAATTTGTGGTTTTGATCTTTGAAAATTGAGAGAGAAATGAGAGAAAAAGTTTGTGAAAAATTTGGTGAATTGAAATTATAAGAGTCCCCCCTTTGATTTGTGAAGAGCAAAATGTTTATATAATGTCAACGCGAAATGTCCAAATTGCCCTCGATGCGTCTTATTTTGGCTCGTTTTCAAGGAAACTCGGTTCGGCTCGGAATTTTGGAACAAGACCAATGCCACTGCGAAGATGACCAAATTCGTGACTCGTTGCCGCGAGAATCACCTCAATCCGATTAGCGGTGAAGAAAATACGCCCGTTTGAATGACGAGAAACGCCGATTCATCTGGTGCGACTGTGCAGAATTTTGTGAGTACCGCTCAAAGAACTCGATAAAACCCTATCTTCGGCTCAAAATCTGAACAAGCATGTGTGACGAAGAAATGAAGCTAACGAAATTTCCAAGAAAATACCGCCGGAATGAACTTCATACGATAAAAATCGAAGAAGTTATGAATTTTCAAACTAGGCGCGACATACTCGAAAACACACTTTTTACCGAAACAACGCGACGATCCTTAAAATTCTAGGAATTTTCCGTGCAGAATTGGCCTTCAGTCCGAACATATGAAATCTTGGTAATGATGGTACGGAGCTCCAGTTAAATTTTCAAGTGAATCCGGCAAGCGGATTAGGAGATACGAATTTTCCGAGGTCCGAAACCCTACATTCAGCACTGTTTTTCACCACGAAACCTCAAGTAAATTGCAAATCTGGCGACCTTCCTCAAAGAATTGGCTTCCGAGCCGATCACGAAAGTTGTAGGTATCACCTTCCAAATACGACTTGCGAATTTTCTCGTATTTCCACTGTTTAAACCATTTTTCACGCCTTTCTTCTTAAACCCATGAAAACTCTTTATTATCTTTCTTCAATTTTGGAATGACGAAATAAACGTTATTAATAACTTATAGCTCAAATAAAAGAGGGCAAATTTTGGGGTGCAACAGCTGCCCCTATTCAAACTTCTTGAACCTGACGAGTGAGAAACGAAAGTTTCGAACCGTTGAGGTGGAAGGAGATTGAATACCAGAATGAACTCGAAAATTTGCGCTCTTGATCATCAGAAGATTCCATCTTTCAATAAGAAGGAATGTACCACCCCGTAAGCAAGGAGAAAAAACTTCAATTGATCTGGATAATAAAAATATGCTCCAAGTTGTGAAAAAGGAGGAACGGGCACCCACAGGCAGGGGAAACACTTCAAATGATCTGGGCATCAAGAGAAGGAACATCTCGACTGATCTGAGTATGAGACGTAGCAAATGTCTCCGAACTTGCATCGGGATAGATGTCTTAAATCGATCTGGGAATCGAGGGAGATACATCAGTTGAATCGGACATCAACGGGTAATAGGTATCTCTGATCTGGGAATCATGATCTGGGAATCTGGGAAAACATCTCTTCTGATGCAATTAAATCATCAGGTAGATATTCCAACTAATCTGGGAATTAGCGGCTAGCTCCTTCGTAAGACCACGGGGATCCGGAGGCGGTTCCTTCAACTGATCTGGAAATCAGGATAGGAACAATATCTCTTCCGAATTGTGTACGCCGGGGAAAGAATGCCTTTAAACTGATCTGGACATGATGCCAGAAAATAAGTAGGACAATCTTCATCTGAAAGACAAATTCGATCAGGCAGACATCTCCATCTGGTCTGATGATATCAGTGGCTTGCTCCTTCGTAAGATCTTGGGAGATCCGGAGGCGGTTCCTTCGACTAATCTGAATCTGAATATTAGGATAGGAACAGATATCTCTTCCGAACTGTGTACGCCGGGTAAAGAAAGCATCCTCAACTGATGGTTAGGCATCAGGACTGGGCAAACGAATTTCTTCTTCTGAACAAACTAAATTGTCAGGGAGTAGATATTTCGGACTGATCTGATGTATCGGAGGGCTTGCTCCTTTGGAAGATCTATAGAGATCCGGAGGCGGTTCCTTCAACTGAGCTGGATATCAGGATAGGAACAAATATCTTCCACCGATCTGGGGGCATCAGGAATAGGGATGTCTTTGAACTGATCTGAGCTATGCCAGAAAATAAGTAGAACAATCCTCTTTTGATTCAAAACATCAGGATAAGCGCCAGTAATGACTAGGCGAATATTGCTCTCTGGGGAGCATTTGAATCTGGATAACTTTCCTGCAGAAAGAGACGGATATGATATGATTTATGCATGATGCATGTATGAATGTGTATGGAATAACGTTCCCGAGGAGGAAGACGCTACATGCTTAGAGAATGCAATGCGAATGATGCATGATTCGAACGTTGCTTAGGGAGGCAACGGATGAGCATTGAATTGCTGAAGCAGTCCTGGAGAGAGTACGGAACTCTGCGGGGAGGACAAGATGAGTGACCAATGGTCACCAATTGTGAGCCGGCAAAGATGGATCACAAATCTGCTAGAGATGATCAAATTTGGATGCGAGCTCTGCTTGGGGAATCAAATCCTGCTTAGGGATAAGAACGTCCCACTTACTTGCTTGGGGAATACCCTGGAAACTTCACTGGAGAAGCCAATTCTCGACACTCTGGGGATGTGGAGATAATGGCAAGTCATAGAGACAACTCTGACGGGGAGTGAACAACTTGCTTGTGTAGGACGCATTCTGCTGGGGAAATCCTGGACGGACATAGATTCTGCTGAGGATGCATGTGAATCTTTGTTGAGGAAAGAAACTCAGTGAGGAAGATGAATACTTCTACATAGCGATCCACTAGGGAAATGAGAGATCCACTGGGGATAAGGAACTTAGCATAAGAACCTTTTGTTAAGGCAACTCCACCGGGGAATAAGATGACTCTCCTGGGGAAAACAGGTCAATCTGTTGGGGAGAGCAACACTCTACTGGGGAGAATGAGGAGCTTGGTCAAGGAACCAAATTAAAAGCTTGCTGGGGAATCAGATATCATTCAATCATGATTTAACTGGGGAGAAGACATTCCGCCGGGGAATAAGGCTTATGGATCATAGGGGATGCATCAAGATGTGCTTTGACGAGGATATGAAAATCTTGGAACAAAGAAAGTCTCATCCAGATATACTCAGCTGGGGAATGAGAATCTCTCATTAGGATGCATTCGGCTGGGAAGTGAGAATCTCTCATAGCTATGTCTGCCAATATGCTGATACGAAGCGCTTGCAAGGACATACCTGCGAGACAAACAAATGAAAATGCCCCAGGATATAGCATGGCATCTTGACCTGCCATCCTGGTTACACAAGACTTCGAAGTAGATTCAAAGGTTTCATCATTTCTAAACATGTATCGTAAAAGCAATGCAGTTTTCGTATGCAAAGTTTAACACAAACTCAGGACGTTTTATGCAAACAAAACAGTAAAAGAAAACAGTTGTTTAAGATAAAAAGGTTTTTATTAATTGCAAACAGAATGCTCGTAAAAGAGCGAACACATTTCAGAAGTAGTTCCTAGTAAGAGGTAACCACGCATTTATTGAGTACAAGAGAAATGGCAATGTGAAACGGATATCCATTGGTTTCGATCCCGCTATCACTTTTATAACCTTGACGTTCTCATCTCCTTGCTCTGGAAGACCGTACTCATTAGGATTGATCACTGCCCGATCTAACAACGGATTGGTGTGACATCACCGAACTTGTGGACCCGACGGGGTTTGATCAGTGCTTTAGGGATTTGAGCTGCCAGGCGCAAACTCAAGAACACAGAGTCTTGCTTATCCCTCGGTCGGGAGCCCTAAACAAAGTGATTGGAATTTGTGAATGCTTTAGGGATTTGAGCTGCCAGGTGCGAGCTTAAGAACACGGAGTCTTGCTTATCCCTCGGTCGGGAGCCCTAAACATTGCAAACATGTATGGAGAGTGATTGCCAAGGTGGCACGCGAGATGTAGTCGTTCGCTTTTGTCCCTTTTTTGCCTAAGCCGCCCTTTCGGGTTTTCAACTTAGCAGGTATATTCGTTTCTTTTTCATTCTTTTGCCTGATTCATTTTCTTTTCTTCTTTTTTTTCTTTTTTTTCTTTCTTTTTTTTCTTTTTTTTTCTTCTTTTTTTTTATCTTTCCTTTTTCCCTTTCTTCTTTTTTATCAGGTCTATGCGAAGTATTTTTTGACTACATCTGCGTTCACAGGGTGCGGAAAGTTCTCGCCATCCATCGTTGCAAGCATCATGGCACCGCCAGAGAATACTTTTTGCACAACAAAGGGACCTTCATACGTCGGAGTCCACTTGCCTCGAGGATCACCTTGAGGAAGAATGATTCTTTTGAGCACCAGATCACCTGGTTTATAGCTTTGGGGTCGCACCCGCTTGTCAAAAGCTTTTCTCATCTTCTTTTGATACACCTGACCATGTCCAATAGCCGCTAAGCGTTTCTCATCAATGAGGTTCAACTGATCCATCCGATTTTGTACCCATTCTGACTCGTCAAGCTCGACGTCTTTCATAATCCTCAGGGAAGGGATCTCAACTTCAACTGGCAATACCGCTTCCATACCATAAACAAGCGAAAAAGGAGTTGCCCCAGTCGATGTACGCACAGAGGTGCGATAGCCATGCAAGGCAAAAGGTAACATCTTGTGCCAATCTCGGTAAGTCACTACCATCTTCTGCACAATCTTCTTAATGTTCTTGTTAGCCGCTTCGACAGCGCCATTCATCTTTGGACGATACGGAGAAGAATTGTGGTGCTTGATCTTGAAGGACTCACAAAGCTCCTTCATCATCTTGTTATTGAGATTCGATCCATTATCAGTAATGATCTTCTCAGGAATCCCATAACGACAGATTATGTTGTGCTTGATAAAGCGAGTAATCACTTGCTTGGTAACATTCGCATAAGATGCGGCTTCAACCCACTTGGTGAAGTAATCGATGGCAACCAAAATGAAGCGATGTCCATTAGAAGCAGTAGGCTTAATCTCTCCAATCATGTCAATGCCCCACATTGCAAAAGGCCACGGAGAAGTCAAGACATTCAAAGGCATAGGCGGCACGTGCACTTTATCAGCATAGATCTGGCACTTGTGACAAATTCTGACATGGTTATGACAATCAGTTTCCATAGTGGACCAATAGTAACCAGCCCTCAAGATTTTCTTAGCCATTGTATGCCCACTAGAATGGGTACCAAACTCGCCTTCGTGCATTTCCTCTATGATTTTCGAAGCTTCTTCCTTCACAACACATCGGAGCAACACACCGTCATGATGTCTCTTGTACAAGACCCCACCGTTGAGGTAAAACTTAGCTGCAAACCTTCTCAGAAACTGTTAGAACAAGATTTGTTCTGATCAATATTCTTAGTTTTGATGATTGTAAGTATCAGATATGCCTAAGAGGGGGGGTGAATTAGGTAGTTTATAACTTTTTCGGTTTTATGGTGTAAAGTGATTATTTTTCTGGTTTATGGTGATGTTACTAAAAATGTAAAGTGCAGAAAAATAAATGACACAAGGATATATCCTGGTTCCCCTCACAAACCGAGAGTACTCCAGTCCCCTTACGCAGTAAGAGATTTCAATATAGTTGGTATCTTGTACAAGCCTAACCAAACACCAAGAACAATCCTCTTGGACCAAGAACAATCCTCTTGGATTTTTCACTAAGACCACTTATGAGAACAATCCTCTCAAAGTGTCTAACTTGTTTCCAACAATCCTGGATAACAAGAATACAACAAGTATTTGATTTTGTATAAGAGTTTGAATAGTAGAACAATGTATCAATCTCTTGATTGATCTTCCCTTCCAATGTTAATAATTCACAATTCTTTAAAGTAATAGATTGCTCAAAATATTTTCTGATTTGGATGATATGAAAGTGTGTAGAAAATATCTTGAAAAAGATTGAAGAATAACAATGTGAATTTCTGAAAATTTCTAAGAGTTTTTGATTGGAAGAGGTGAAGAAAGAATTTGAAATTTTGAGTATATATAGATGTTCATAACACCTCTTGAAATATCACAAGTTTCTGTATTTTAATCATGAACCATTGCCAAGATTAAAGGAAAGGTTTTAATGAAAAGGTGTTTGAGAAGGTGTAATGAAAAGATGCTGTTTTTCAAAAACGTTCAGCAAGCAATCGATTGCACCTTTGTGCAAATCGATTGCACAACTTCTAACAGTCAAAAAATTCAAAAAACCTTCAGTGCAAATCGATTGCTATATTGTGCAAATCGATTTACACAAGTAAAAACAGAAGCGCATGTAAAAACCTTCAGCAAGCAATCGATTTACAGTAAGTGTAAATCGATTTACACTTAGTGAAAATGCATTTTTTGTTTAGGAAACTTGAGATCTAAGAGAGAGTATGCTATGCAATTTTGTGGTTTGATTTTTGAGCATCTAAAACTTTAAGTAATTGGTAATTATTGTTATACCTATTCCAAAGAATCCATAGCTTGAATCAAAGTCTTTACACATGATGCTTTATCTTGAATATCATCTTTTCCTTCTTGTCATGTATGATTTGTCTTCATCAAAACAAAAGATCTTCCATTGAGAATCTTGATTTCACATTCTCCCCCTTTTTGATGATGACAAATAATCTTTACTAATGCATTGTTATTTCCGGAAAGCTTCTCCTTTAAGATGTATAACTCCCCCTCAATATGTGAATCTAGGAGTATTTTGTCTTGAATGATTTTGAGATGAAAATTTTGAATTTTGTACCTTAAACAAAAAATCAAGGAAATACAAGCATATAGGTGTAACTTCCTTCTCCCCCTTTGACATTATCAAAAAGAAGGGAAAGATGGAAAAAATACATGAAAGTATAAGAGATATAAAGAAACAAACATTCATTCATTAAAGAAAATAAGCATAACATGGATAAGTCATAATACTAAGAATGCAAGATAAAATAGCTATGGTACTAAGTACCTTACAAGAACATAACATAAAAAGACATAACCTAAAACACCATAAGACATAATAGAGAAGACCATAAGCATAACATAAAAGACCATAAGACATAACATAGATAAGCTTTAAGGTTGGTCCATGTTGTTGTTGTTGAAATCAAAAGGGCCTTGGTTGAAGAAATCTTGTTGAATAGGTGGTTCGGTATATCGTGGAGGAGGTGCAGCCGGGTTGGTCGGATCATAAGGAGGGATATAAATATGTGAATAGAGATAGGAAAATTGTTGGTTCACATCATGGCGAAACTCATTAATCCGATTTGTAGTAGATTCATTGATTGAGTTCCATTGGTTGTTGATGGAGGTGTTAAGGTTGGCAAATTGTGAAGTCATGAAATCATAGAGTTCTTGGTTGCTTGGACCGTTTGAATCATGTGAGGGACGAGAATATTCTTCACCACCTTCGACCTCTTGCTCATTTCCTTCATTCTCTACGACATCTTCACCAATGTAAGTGATAGTTTTTGTGGCCGGATTATATAAAACACCCATCCGCGCATCAACATTCTTAATAGTAATTTTATTACTATTTGAATCCATAAGACAAACTTCATAGCCATCAAAATCTATCTCAAAGAATTCCAAGATCCGAGTGATAAACCAAGCATATGGTAAGAATTTAGACTTATGATTGAATTTCAACATATGAACCATAATTAAACGAGCCCAATTAACCTCAATGTTGTTCTTCCTTGCATACAAGAGTTGCATTTCAAGCTCCGTAACAGTGCAATGATTTCCAGCCCTAGGAAACATGATATAGACCATAAAGTAGTGAAACAACCTATCATCTATATAGAAAATTCCAGCAGACCATGAACCTCTTGATGGTTCAACACCACCTAGTCCCTTAACTCTCTTAGCATGAAATTCTTGTTCAGTCATCCTTCCTATACTATAGTAGAAATTTCTTTTATTAAAATCAGCCCATGCTTCATCCTCCGGGTCATAGAGAGAGCTACCACTACTAGGGATATTCAAAATACGACCAATTAATTTGAAGGTTAAACAAATTCTTTTTCCAGCAACATAAGAAATAAGTTTTCCTTTATCCATATGCATATTACAAAAGAACATTCTCACTAATTCCGGATAGTATGGTCCAAATGAAGATATGACCGGTTCCAAACCATAAGAGGCCAAGGTATTTTGAAAAGTAAAGCATTCTTGAGGAAAGGTAGAGAGAATACCATATTTTGGAGTTTGAACATTCTTGCTTGAAAAGAACTTTGTATACCTTTCCTCTTGTTCAATGGTGAGATATTGGAGTAAAGGATTCACCATGGATGATGAAGAAGCTTTGCCCTTGCCCTTGCTTTGGTCTGAAACTTTTCTCTTTTGTCTTGAAGCCATGGATGAGAGGTTTTTCGTTTTAGGGTTGCTTTGAGAGAGAGAGTGAATTTTTTTTGACAAAGTGTGGAGTTAGGTTTAAGAGAAAGAATATTATATAATTGATTTGGTCAAGATAGATTTTAATGAGATAAGATTGGGAAGGGAGAGTGATAAGTGGGTATTAAAAATGGTCAAGGATAGGTGGAAAGGTTGGTGGAAGAGTGGGTTGAAGAGAATTAAAAATTCTGACCAAAATTAAAAGCAACATAAAAGCAAAATAATGGCAAAACGTAACAGGTGCAATCGATTTGCACAAAGGTGCAATCGATTTGCATACCATCAGAAAGTGCAAAAATAAAAGACAAACAGCAACCAATCGATTTGCACAAGGGTGCAATCGATTTGCATAGCACCAGAAAGCGTAAAAAATCAAAGCAAACAGCAACCAATCGATTTGCACAAGGGTGCAATCGATTTGCATAGCATAAAAATTAGAACAGACCTTACTGTTTCAATATGCAATCGATTTGCATATGTTTCCAATCGATTTGACCATAAAGAAAATTCAAAAATCATAAATAAAACATGTTTTTTGACACACATGAGTGATTAGAAGTGTGTACCTTTGATTTATGGCAATGAAGAACATATTTAAATATCACCTTCATCTAAAATTCCAAGCTCTCGTCGAATTTTATAAAACGATTCTTTTGGAAGAGGCTTGGTGAAGATATCCGCAAGTTGGTTATGAGTATCTACAAATGTTACTTCGACATCCCCTTGAAGGACATGGTCTCTGAGAAAGTGATGTCGAATGTCTATGTGTTTGGTTCTTGAATGTATGACCGGATTCTTTGTAATATTTATAGCACTTGTATTGTCGCATCAAAGAGGAATGCACCCGAGATCAAGTCCGTAGTCACGAAGTTGTTGCTTAAGCCAAAGAATTTGTGCACAACAACTACCCGCTGCTATGTATTCCGCTTCGGCCGTGCTAAGATCAACACATGCTTGTTTTTTACAAGCCCATGATACTAATGCATTTCCAAGAATGTGACAAGTACCACTTGTGCTTTTACGATCAGTTTTACATCCTGCATAATCCGCGTCAGAATAACCAATTAAATTGCAAACACTACCTTTAGGATACCATAAGCCAACGTTGGTCGTTCCTTTGAGATACTTCATGATCCTTTTAACCGCCATAAGATGTGATTCCTTTGGATTTGCTTGAAAGCGAGCACAAAGACAAACACTAAACATTATGTCAGGACGGCTTGCCGTCAAATACAATAAAGAACCAATCATACCTCGATACTTGGTAATATCAATTGGAGTACCGGATTCATCTTGATCAACATATGTACCGGAGCCCATTGGAGTATTCATTGCTTTACAATTGTCCATATCAAACTTCTTCAATAATTCTTTACAATATTTGGATTGATTGATAAAGATTCCATCTTTGAGTTGCTTAATTTGTAGTCCAAGAAAGTAGTTCATCTTTCCCATCATAGACATCTCGAATTCTCCTTGCATCATTAATGAGAATTCCTCACACATTTCTTTGTTAGTTGATCCAAAAATGATATCATCAACATAGACTTGAACCAATAAAGTGTTACTTTTGATTTTCTTAATGAACAAAGTTTTATCAACCTTACCCTTTTCGAAACCTTTTTCACACAAAAAATTGCTAAGTCTATCATACCATGCTCTAGGTGCTTGCTTTAATCCATAAAGAGCCTTTCTCAACTTAAAGACATGTGAAGGATTCTTGAAGTCTTCAAATCCCGGGGGTTGTTTGACATAGACTTCTTCATTGATGTAGCCATTCAAGAATGCGCTCTTGACGTCCATTTGATAAAGCTGAAAATTTAATGAACATGCATAAGCAAGTAAAAGACGAATAGCTTCTAACCTTGCAACCGGAGCAAATGTTTCTTCAAAGTCGATTCCTTCTTCTTGATTATAACCTTGGGCCACCAATCTTGCTTTGTTTCGAACAATTATACCATTCTCATCAAGTTTGTTCTTAAACACCCATCGAGTACCTATGATGTGTTTATTACTTGGTCTAGGAACAAGTTCCCAAACTTGATTTCTCTCGAATTGATTTAATTCTTCTTGCATTGCATTTATCCATTGATCGTCTCCTAAGGCTTCATCAACTTTGGAAGGTTCAATTTGAGAAACAAAAGCCATGTGTAAGCAAGCATCTTTGAGATTTAATCTTGTTGCAACTCCTTGGCTAATATCACCAATAACTTTATCAATAGGATGATCTCTATGAGTTCTCCATTCTTTTGGTAGATCATTGGTGTTAGATTCTTGTTGTACATTTTCTTGTTGAACACTTTCTTGTTGAACTTCCGGTGCCTTCACAATTGTATCATTTGAAGGTTCTTCCGAGGGTAAATCTAAAGGATCATCATCATCACAAACAACTATTTCCTCTTTGGAGGTGTTAGTCTCATCAAAGGATACATGCATGGATTCTTCAATAGTTAAAGTTCTTTTATTATAAATTCTATATGCTTTACTAGAAAGAGAATAACCAAGAAATATACCTTCGTCGGATTTCTCATCAAACTTACCAAGATTGTCTTTGTCATTGTTGAGAACAAAGCACTTGCATCCAAAAATGTGAAAGTGAGCAATGTTTGGCTTTCTTCCTTTGAAGAGTTCATATGGAGTCTTCTTTAAGATAGGTCTAATGATTACTCGATTTCCAACATAACATGCCGTACTAACCGCATCCGCCCAAAAATATTTAGGAAGATTTGCATCACTAAGCATTGTTCTTGCAAGTTCTACTAGAAACCTATTTTTCCTTTCAACTACTCCATTTTGTTGTGGAGTTCTTGGTGCTGAAAAATTATGAGAGATACCATGTTCTTCACAAAATTCTTCAAATGATGCATTTTGAAACTCTCCACCATGATCACTTCTTATGGATACAATCTTTAATGATTTTTCATTTTGGATTTGTTTTGCATACTTCTTAAAGGCTTTAAAAGCATCACTTTTCTGCACAAGAAACAAAGTCCAAGAATATCTAGAATAATCATCAACAATAACTAAAGCGTATACATTACCTCAGAAGCTTCTTGTCCTTGATGGACCAAATAAATCCATATGCAACAATTGAAGTGGTCTTGTTGTAGTCACCACATTCTTTGGTTTGAAAGATGATTTGGTTTGCTTTCCCTTTTGACATGCGTCACATAATTTATCTTTGACAAACTTTATCTTAGGTAAGCCAATAACAAGATCATGTTTGGTTAACTTATTTAAATGATCCATATGAACATGGGCTGCTCTTTTATGCCATAACCATGATTCATTATTGTTTACCAAAAGACATTTTACTTTCAAAGATAAATCATTTAAAGAAATCATAAAAATGTTATTAATTCTTGTACCTTTGAGTTTTACCTCATTGGTGACTTCATCGATGATCAAGCATTCCTCCTTAGTGAATTTGATCTTGAAGCCTTTGTCACAAAGTTGGCTAATGCTTAGAAGATTATGCTTTAGTCCTTCAACATAAAGAACATCTTCAATGGATGTGAAAGGTGGTGCACCAACTTTGCCTTTGCCAAGAATTTTTCCCTTATTGTTGTCTCCATAAGTGACAAAACCCTTGGCCTTTAACCTTAGATCTGAAAATTGGTTTAGGTCACCCGTCATATGCTTTGAACAACCACTATCTAGATACCATAGGTTTGAGGTGGTCTTCAAGCATGCCTACAAAACAAATTAAGTTTTGTTAGGTACCCAAATGGCTTTGGGTCCATCATAGTTAGTTCCTTTCTTTACCCATACATAATGTCCACTAGGAACACTAAAGTTTCTTACATAACAAGCATTGGGTGTGTGACCAATAATACCACAATAAAAACAAGTAGGTTCAAAGTTACTTCTATATCTAGGAGGATAAGATTTCTTCTTAACAAAGTTCTTCCTTTTAGGATAATGTTGAACTACTTTAGGCTTGTTCACTTTCTCTTGAATTGGTTGGTCACTAGCCTTGATAAATATAGTTTTATTGGAACTTGGTTGATCAAATTTTGAAAAGCCAAGTCCACTTTTATCATTTGAGTATCTTTGTGTTCTAAGAACATTTTCCAATCCAATTTTTCCCTTTTCATATCTTTCTAGAACTCTTTTTAATTGAACAATTTGGAAGGAAAGTGATTCACAATTCTTGCATGCAACATTCTCTTCTTGAACACTAATCATTTTTTCTTTGTCATCTTTATGTTCTTCTTCAATTATCTTAACCTTCTCTTCTAAAGATGATATTATCTTCTTTTGAGATGAGATAGTTTTATAGAGAATTTTACACTCATTTAACAATTCATTTATTGCACCTTGTGCACCATTATTAAAAAGAGAATCATCGTAACTAACCTCGCCTTCTTCATCATCGGAGTGGTGTGATGCCATCAATGCTAGATTTGCACTTTCGTCACTATCCGAGTCCGATGAAGAACTTACTTCATTATCTTCCCATGCTATGTAGGCCCTTTTCTTTTTGAATTCCTTCTTGCCTTTGAATCCATTCTTCTTAGAAAGTTTTGGACACTCCGGCTTTATGTGTCCTTGTTTCCCACATTCATAGCATGTTAATTCTTGTGATGAAGTGGATGCTTCTTTATCCTTATGCTTTGAGAATTTCTTCCTTTTGACAAAGTTAGCATTATCAATATTATTTTTATTACCAAAAAATTTGCCTAACCTTTTTACAAGAAGCATGAAGTTTTCATCTTCATCTGATGTATCTTTCATTTTGCTTTCCTTTGAATCTGCCTTTAATGCAATGCCTTTGGATTTCTTCTCTAAGTTCTCATGCTTTTCCAATCTTCCAAGTTCCGTCTCATATTCTTGAAGTTTTCCAAATAGTGTTGCGGAAGTAAATTTTGATAAATTTTTCTTTTCGGATATCGCCGTCACTTTTGGTTGCCACTCCCTTGTCAAAGATCTGAGTACTTTAAGATTAAGTTCTTCAGTAGTAAGAGTCTTACCAAGTGCCTTCAAGTGATTTGTCAAATGTACGAATCGTTTTTGCAAATCGAGAATAGTTTCTCCGGGCTTCATTCTAAACAGTTCGTACTCTTGGCTTAAAGTATTCAATCTTGATCTTTTAACTTCAGTGGTACCTTCATGAGTTTCTACAAGAGTATCCCATATTTCCTTTGATGTTGTACATGCCGATACTCGGAAAAATTCATCCATACTAAGAGCACCTTGAAGGAGATTGACCGCCTTTTTGTCAGCAAGAACCCTCTTTCTATCGTTATCATCCCATGACGCTTTAGGTTTATCCGATCCAACACCGTTAACGACAGCTACAGGAACATGAGGACCTTGTAGGACAGCCTCCCATACTTCTTCTCCTTGTGCTTCTAGATGAGCCTTCATTCGGATTTTCCAAAAGTCAAAGTATTCACCACAAAACAATGGAGGCTTGTTGTTAGAACCACCATCTCTGAAAACCGGATTTTGATTTGCGGAAGCCATTCTGGATCTTTAGGAACAAGTTACCTATAACTTGCTCTGATGCCAAATGTAAGTATCAGATATGCCTAAGAGGGGGGGTGAATTAGGTAGTTTATAACTTTTTCGGTTTTATGGTGTAAAGTGATTATTTTTCTGGTTTATGGTGATGTTACTAAAAATGTAAAGTGCAGAAAAATAAATGACACAAGGATATATCCTGGTTCCCCTCACAAACCGAGAGTACTCCAGTCCCCTTACGCAGTAAGAGATTTCAATATAGTTGGTATCTTGTACAAGCCTAACCAAACACCAAGAACAATCCTCTTGGACCAAGAACAATCCTCTTGGATTTTTCACTAAGACCACTTATGAGAACAATCCTCTCAAAGTGTCTAACTTGTTTCCAACAATCCTGGATAACAAGAATACAACAAGTATTTGATTTTGTATAAGAGTTTGAATAGTAGAACAATGTATCAATCTCTTGATTGATCTTCCCTTCCAATGTTAATAATTCACAATTCTTTAAAGTAATAGATTGCTCAAAATATTTTCTGATTTGGATGATATGAAAGTGTGTAGAAAATATCTTGAAAAAGATTGAAGAATAACAATGTGAATTTCTGAAAAATTTCTAAGAGTTTTTGATTGGAAGAGGTGAAGAAAGAATTTGAAATTTTGAGTATATATAGATGTTCATAACACCTCTTGAAATATCACAAGTTTCTGTATTTTAATCATGAACCATTGCCAAGATTAAAGGAAAGGTTTTAATGAAAAGGTGTTTGAGAAGGTGTAATGAAAAGATGCTGTTTTTCAAAAACGTTCAGCAAGCAATCGATTGCACCTTTGTGCAAATCGATTGCACAACTTCTAACAGTCAAAAAATTCAAAAAACCTTCAGTGCAAATCGATTGCTATATTGTGCAAATCGATTTACACAAGTAAAAACAGAAGCGCATGTAAAAACCTTCAGCAAGCAATCGATTTACAGTAAGTGTAAATCGATTTACACTTAGTGAAAATGCATTTTTTGTTTAGGAAACTTGAGATCTAAGAGAGAGTATGCTATGCAATTTTGTGGTTTGATTTTTTAGCATCTAAAACTTTAAGTAATTGGTAATTATTGTTATACCTATTCCAAAGAATCCATAGCTTGAATCAAAGTCTTTACACATGATGCTTTATCTTGAATATCATCTTTTCCTTCTTGTCATGTATGATTTGTCTTCATCAAAACAAAAGATCTTCCATTGAGAATCTTGATTTCACAATGATAACAAGGATATGAATTTTGTGTGAGATAATGTGGTACTCTAATACATTGCAATTTCCCTTTCAGGAAATATATAAAAAGTATGCACAAATCAGCGCTCAGAAGCTTTGTCTCAGAAGGTTCAGCATGCAACATCAGAACATGGTCTGGCAAGACATCAGAAGATGGTCAAGGCAGAATCAGAACATGGGTCTATGGAAGCATCAGAAGAACTTGAGATCAGAAGCAGAAGCACTGAAGTTCTCATGGTATCACGCTCAGAAGCACTTCAAGGTCAGAAGACAAGAAGATGTTATGCACCAAGCTGTTTGACTCTGATGATATTCAAACGTTGTATACACAAACATCAGATCAGAAGAAAGTACAGGTGGCAGGCTACGCTGACTGACAAAAGGAACGTTGGAAGCTATTAAAGGCAACGTCAGTAGACACAACGTGAACAAGGCTCGAGGTAGTTGACAAAAGCGTGAAACATTAAATGCAATGCTGTACGGAATACGCAAAGCATTAAATGCTCCCAACGGTCATCTTCTCAAGTGCCTATAAATATGAAGTTCTGATGAGAAGCAAGGTTACCAATTCTTGACGATTTCTGTGAATATTAACTTGCTGAAACGCTGTTCAAAGCAAAGCTCAGAAACTTCATCTTCATCAAAGCTCACTACATTGCTGTTGTAATATATTAGTGAGATTAAGCTTAAACATTAAGAGAAATATCACTGTTGTGATTATAGCTTTTCAGAAGCATTTGTAATACTCTTAGAATTGATTACATTAATTTGTAAGTAACTAGAGTGATCAAGTGTTGATCAGGATACTCTAGGAAGTCTTAGCTTGTGTCTAAGCAGTTGTAATTAGAGTGATCACGTGGTGGTCAGGATACTCTAAGAAAGTCTTAGCTTGTGTCTAAGCATTTGTTCCTAGAGTGATCAGGTTGTGATCAGGATACTCTAGAAGACTTAGTCACGGACTAAGTGGAAAACCATTGTAATCTGTTGCGATTAGTGGATTAAATCCTCAGGTGAGGTAAATCACTCCGTGGGGGTGGACTGGAGTAGTTTAGTTAACAACGAACCAGGATAAAAATAACTGTGCAAATTGTTTTTATCATTCAAGAAGAAGTTTCATAAGAAGAAGTTTCATAAGAAGAAAGGTCTTATGGCAACATGGGATGATTCTGAACCAGAATCAGAATCAGAATCAGACTCTGAAGGAGAGCAGGCCAACTTCGCGCTGATGGCTACAGAAGATGATGGATCAGAATCTACATCAGAATCAGATTCTGAAGAGGTATTTTCTGAACTATCTAGAGAAGAGTTAGTTTCCAGTTTAACCGAACTTCTGGAACTCAAGGCTCATCTTAGTATCAAATACAAAAAGCTGAAAAAGCAGTTTGAATTTGAAACTAAGAAGCTGGAATTGGAAAATTCTGAACTGAAGGAAAAAGTTTTAAATCTATCCAAAGATAGTGGATCTCCTTCTGAAACAGAAAAATCCATTCCTAGCATGAATCACATTCTGAAAGAATATGACTCGAGCCATTGTATGAACCTGTTGATGATCTGAAGATCACATACAAGCCATTGTATGATCAGTTCAAATATGGCCATGCACATGATATTAGGCTCACTTCACATGCACAGAAGTTTAACACTGTTCACACCAAGAAGCTTGTGACACATCCTAAGAAATATCATGCTGACAAACCTAAAGAATATCATGTTGTTCCTCTTGTTAAATATTCTGCTAAACCCAAGTTCAATCAGAAATTGAGGAGAACTAACAAGAAAGGACCCAAGAAATTGTGGGTACCTAAGGAGAAGATAATTTCTGTTGCAGATATCCTTGGCGGCAAAGAGGACAAAAAGCAAAATGTCATGGTACCTGGACTCTGGGTGCTCGCGACACATGACGGGAAGAAGTTATACATTCCAAGACCTGGTGCTTAAACCAGGTGGAGAAGTCAAGTTTGGAGGAGATCAGAAGGGAAAAATCATTGGCTCTGGAACCATAAGTCTTGGTAACTCTTCTTCCATAACTAATGTACTTCTTGTAGAAGGATTGACGCATAACTTATTATCCATAAGTCAATTAAGTGACAACGGTTATGATATAATCTTCAATCAAAAGTCTTGCAAGGCTGTAAGTCAGAAGGATGGCTCAATCCTATTTACAGGCAAGAGAAAGAACAACATTTGTAAGATTGATCTTTCTGATCTTGAGAAGCAGAAGGTGACCTGTCTTATGTCTGTTTCTGAGGAGCAATGGGTCTGGCACAGAAGATTAGGACATGCTAGTTTGAGAAAGATTTCTCAGATTAACAAACTAAATCTGGTCAGAGGACTTCCAAATCTGAAATACAAATCAGATGCTCTTTGTGTAGCATGTCAGAAGGGTAAGTTCTCCAGACCTGCATTCAAGTCTAAGAATGTTGTTTCTTCCTCAAGGCCGTTAGAACTCTTGCACATTGATCTGTTTGGCCCAGTCAAAACAGCATCTGTCAGAGGGAAGAAATATGGATTAGTCATTGTAGATGATTATAGCCGCTGGACATGGGTAAAGTTCTTGAAACACAAGGATGAGTCTCATTCAGTGTTCTTTGAATTCTGCACTCAGATCCAATCTGAGAAAGAGTGCAAAATCATAAAGGTTAGAAGTGATCATGGTGGCGAATTTGAGAACAGATTCTTTGAGGAGTTCTTCAAAGAAAATGGTATTGCCCATGATTTCTCTTGTTCTAGAACTCCACAGCAAAATGGAGTTGTAGAGCGAAAGAATAGGACTCTACAAGAAATGGCCAGAACCATGATCAATGAAACCAATATGGCTAAGCATTTCTGGGCAGAAGCAATAAACACTGCGTGTTATATTCAGAATAGAATCTCTATCAGACCTATTCTAAATAAGACTCCTTATGAATTATGGAAGAACAGAAAGCCCAACATTTCATATTTCCATCCTTTTGGATGTGTATGTTTTATTCTGAATACTAAAGATCATCTTGGTAAGTTTGATTCTAAAGCACAAAAGTGTTTCCTTCTTGGATATTCTGAACGCTCTAAAGGCTACAGAGTATACAATACTGAAACGTTGATTTTAGAAGAATCAATCAATATCAGGTTTGATGATAAGCTTGGTCTTGAAAAACCAAAGCAGTTTGAGAATTTTGCAGATTTTGATATTGATATATCAGAAGCAGTAGAACCAAGAAGCAAAGCTGCAGAAGCTGACAGTCTCAGAAGCAATGGATCAGAAGATCAAGTTGCTGCATCTTTAGAGAATCTCAGGATTTCTGAAGAGCCAACAGTCAGAAGATCACCTAGACTTGCTTCAGCTCATTCAGAAGATGTGATCCTTGGGAAGAAAGATGATCCTATCAGAACAAAATCATTTCTAAAGAATGACAATCAGAAGCAGTGATCAGAATCAGAAGGCGTAAAGTCTATTCAAGAAAAATACAGCTGTCATCTATTTTCGGATGGTTAACGCGTGTCTGTACGGTTAGTAAAAAGCGTGCAGTTGAAAAGACGCCGATCTAGGTAACTGTGTTAAATCATTTCATTTACCACGTTCTCTCACCTAACGTCACTCACCATTTAATGTAATTGATTTCTTTTGATTCTGTAACTGTTCATTCTCAAAATTTTATTGCATATTGTTTTAAATCCGTCTCTATATATTCTTTTCAAATCATATCATTTATCTTTTTTCGCTCCCATTCTCTCTTTCTTCTTGCATTCTTTCTTTTGAAAACTTCTTAGTCTCTTCTAAAACCCTAACCGAAAACCCAGAATTTGTTCTTCTTATTTGTTCATTCTGCTTCAATGGCTGCTTCTTCATCTCAAAATGCTGGTTCATCTGCTCCTCTCCATATTCAAGATGAAGAAAATCAGAAACTCACTCCAGTCGTTGCGTGTTCCATTCCTAAGGATAAATTAGAAGTTCTATGTGAACTCATGGTTGATTTTGATAACATTGAAGAACACCAATTTCATCTCAAAGAAGATATAATTTTTCAAGGATGGACTTCGTTGTTCGCTGAGTTATGTGGACCAGTCTACCCAGATCTTGTCAAGGAATTCTGGGTACATGCAGTTGTCGCCCCCAAATCAATCTTGTCTTTCGTCCATGGAAAGTTTGTGGTAGTGACTGAGAATATTCTAGGGATGATGTTTGATCTGAGAAACCCTGAGGGAGCTTTTGAAATCGACCAAAGGGATAATTGGAAAGATGTTTTATTTACTCTCTAAACAGACGTAAATGAAACAAATAATGTCAAGGACACGAGACACCTCTACAAAATCTGGACCAAGATTCTTCTTGGGTGTTTTTATCACAGGAAAGGGACACATGCTTCTGACTTCGTCAGCAATGAGCAAAAATACATTCTGTATTGTATTGCCACTAAATAGAAGGTTGATGCTATCTACATAATCTTCAACCATATGTGGAAGGCTGTGAAGGATTCTAGAAATGCCTTCAGAGAAAAAAGTTGTACCACCATTCCTTTTGGTAGAATTATCACAAATCTTCTGGTTCACTCCAAGATTGTTGAGAACCTGGAAACTGAAGGTATCATCAAAAACCTTGCTGTCACCTCTAGGGCCTGCTTGAATGCTTTCACCTTAAAAAAGATGAAGGTGATTAAGACTATCATCGAGACTCCCCAACCTCTTGCTGGAACAAGAATCAGAAGAGAACCTGTTCTAGCTGAATTTAAAACCTTCTTCAATAGTGAGGTACCAGAAGTCAGAACTAGGTATCTGAAGTTTCAAAAAGAGGATAAAAGTCTTAAAGATCAAGAGAAAGGTGCTCCTATTAAAGTAAATCGCAAGAAGGAAGAAAGAACCAAAAGAAAGTTTGATCATCCTTCTGTTAATCAGGAGAAGGTAGTTCAGAAAGTTGCTGCTACCACTGAGAAAGAAGTAGTTCCGGAAGAAATCATTGCGAAGGTTGTTAAAGATGTTTCTGTTGATTTTGAGAAGAATAAGAAGGAAGCTGAGAAGAAGAAGAAGAAGTCAAATAACAATGCTGAGATTGTTGAAGTTGTTGAGAAGGAGAAAACCAGAAAAAGGAAGCTGATAATTCAAGACTCCGATGAAGAAAATGATGTTCAAGAGGCTGTGAATCAGCAGGAAGTTCTGGCGAGCGTCAGAAGGAAAGAGATCTCTAGCGGCAAAACAAAGATTGTTGAAGAGCCGAAGAGTAAGAAACAGAAGAAGACTGAGGCTGTGGTCAAAGCTATTCAGAAAGCATCCAAAGGTATATGTATTTCTGAACCTGATTCTACTCCTGCTGGTATTTCAGAAGTTGCACCAATAGCGGCTTCCCCTATCCCTGAACCAGAAAAAGCCCCATCAGAATCACCTATAAATGTCCATGTTCTTACACCTCCTTCTTCTCCTGTAAACATTCCTTCTTCTCCACCCACCATCAATCCTGTTTTGGATATACCACCACTTCAAACTCTCTTTCCACCTCACACGAATATCTCCATCCCTCAACCTCCTCCCCATGCCAACCTTGAACACATTCCTTCCACCTCTCAAAACAACCATAGTGGTTCTAATCTTCCAACCTCTGCATCACTTGAGCAACTGTTCCGTGACTACAATTACACTCCAAAGCCTCGTCCTGAAGCTGAACTGGTTGTGCTAGAGTCCGATAATGAAGCAGAATCTTCTTATAGGTTGGATAGAGAACCTCAACCTTATTTCATCCCAAACTCTGCCTCTTCAAAAACCAAAATAAAATCCCGCCTTGTCTACCCTATTGGTGTAATTTTTGAAAAGGTAAAGAGGAATCTCAGAAGTATCTTTGATACCCTCGGAATTGCTGAAAGTTCTGGCTTGAATAACGCCGCTATGAGGAAATTCTGGAGGATCTTACGCAGAGAATCAGATGCTCTGTTTTTAGAACTTCAGGAAGCCTGTGTAGAAGCTGCTCCACGGCCTCGTGGAATTCTGAGAAATTACGAAGAATTCTGGTTTGCTCGTCTCGAAGGGAGATATACCTTAGAAGAGAAGCAGTTTGTGGATGAATTGGAAGAAGCAAAACTGGCTGCTGCATTGGAAGCTAACCCTTGCAGGGAGATTGTAGTCTGGATACCTCAATATCCTGTTCTGCTCGGAGATTTCAAGACTCTCTTTGACTTTCTGAGGGAAAACCCTTCTAAGAAAGACCCAAGCTTGGTCATTCCGGAAGTTGTTGACCCACCAGAAGTTGAAGGTCCTTCTGCCCCCAGGAATCTAGCTGCCATTCTTCAGGCACTTGAGAATGGAGATTCTGAGATTCCAGCTGCAGAATATGAAGATGCTTCTATGCAAGAAGTAGACGTAGAAGATCATGTTGCTGAATCAGTTCCTGTTGAGGAAATTCCTGCAAATGATCTATCAATGGAAGCTACAGATCACAATGCCATCCCGTTGTATAGAAGCTGTGAAGCTTCTTCTGATGAACCTTCCCGTCTTGCAAGGACTCTGGAAGTTCTTCAGAAGAACCAGGATGAGCAAAGCTCAGTCAATGCTGAGTTTAGAGCTTTCATAGAGAAGCAGAATGAGCACAACAATGGGGTTCAAGAGATGTTGGCCAAGATCTTGTCAAGGCTAGGGTCATCTTTTTTTTTTTTTTTTTTTTGACATCAACTTCAATTAATTAGAAAGAAGCAGAGAAACAAACATCAGGTGTGGGAATATAACCCAACCAAGTTTTAGACCCTACAGCATTGCCAATTCTCACCAGAGCATCAGCATCAGTGTTTAAATTCCTACTAATAAAAACAACAGAAGAGACAGCAAATAGTTTAAGAAACATAATACAATCATTAACAATTGGTTCAGTTTCAGCACACAGTCTGCTTCCATTGATGCAGTCTACCACATTCATCGCGTCAGAGTGAAAAACTACTCTCTCCAGGTTGATTCTTGAGACCATTTCAATACCCCATCTAAGAGCTAACACCTCCGCTACTTCTGGACTCGCCTGACTCTCCATTTTATGAGTTGCTGACATAACGACTTTCTTCTCACTATCCTTCACCACACAGCCAAAAGCGATAAAGCCATTTGAAAAACATCCAGCATCTATGTACGCCATGTGTACACCCTCGTTTGGTTCTGGATAATCAGTAGTCAAAACCTCAATTTGCCTTCTTCTCCCCGCAGCAGCAGCTGCCCAATTCGAGTCTCGCACGACGTCCATAACCTCTTCAGCTACACGCAACGGATCCATCACTTTGCCTTCAAAAACCTTGACATTCCTCGCCCTCCATATTTTCCATAACGTCACACAAAGGATGCTGTCAACTAGGTCCTCCTTCCTCCCCAAGCATTCCTCCAACCATTTCACCACATTAACATTCTCCGGTATTCTTGTATTTGTTGGCAACGCAAACCAAACCTTCTTTGCCATCGGGCACTGCAGAAAAAGATGGTTAGCAGACTCAGGGGCTTCCAAGCAATGTGGGCACAGAGTTTCCAAGCAGCGCCCTTTCTTTTGCAGATTAGTTTTGGTTGGAAGTATGTCCTTGCACAATCTCCATACAAAATTCTGGATCCTAGGGAACACGGGCACCTTCCAAATATTCTTCCAAATTTTCTCAGTCCCTTTGTGCGAAGTCCCAGCCTTCTTAGCCTCACTGTCAGCCTTGATCATATGATACGCAGATTTCACGGTATATTCTCCATCAACCGCACCATGCCAAATCAGAGTATCCACAGGCCGCCTAAGAGATAAAGGAATGCTAATGATTTGTTTCGCGACACTGTGATCAAAACACGCAAAAACGAGATCCCTCTTCCACCTGCATAAATCCTGGTCGATCAAACAGTCCACTGTAGCATTACTGTCCAACACACGGATTGGATAGAGACGGCGAATACAAGGAGTTTCTGGCACCCAGTTATCCTTCCAAATATTCACATTCCTTCCATCCCCGATTCTCCATCTTGTCCCCATCTTGATCACCCCCTTGGCACTCAACACACTTCTCCATGCATAACTCGGGGCGAACCCCATCGTAGCTTCCTGCACAGAAGAGTTTGGATAATATCTGCTTTTCCACACTCTCCCAAGGAGTGATTCACCTTCCTTCATTAATCTCCAGAAGTGTTTACCTAATAAACTAGAATTAAACTCCGCAATTCCACGAAAGCCTAACCCACCCAACCCTTTTGCTTGCGACATCTTCTCCCACCTCAACCAATGTATTTTCCTTTCCCCATTTTTCGCCCCCCACCAAAACCTAGCCAGAATCTTTTCTATCTCTTCGCAGACCCCGGTTGGGATTTTGTAGCAGGACATCACATAGCTGGGAATTGCTTGCGCCACCGCTTTAATAAGGACTTCTTTCCCGGCCCTCGACAAGAAGCTTTCTTTCCACCCTTTTACCTTCTTCCAAATTCGCTCCACCACAAGAGAGAACACCTCCTTTTTAGATCTACCTAACACAACAGGCAGGCCTAGATATCTCGAATGAGATAACACTGTCTTTACACCCATCCGATTATGGATCATTTGTTTAACTTCCTCACGCACATTTCGACTAAATGAGGCTTCTGACTTGTCATAGTTCACAATTTGTCCAGAGGCTTTTTGATAGGTTGATAGAATCTCCATAATTTTCTCAGCTTCGGTGATATTGGCTCTGGAAAAAAGAATGCTATCATCCGCAAAGAACAGATGAGACAGCTTTGGTGCGCGTCTTGCCACTTGGATGCCGTGAATACTTCCTCCTGCAGCTTCTTTCTTTAACAATCCAGAGAGCACATCTGCACAAATAACAAACAAGTAAGGCGAAAGGGGATCTCTTAGATTGAGTCTTAGTTGTTTTGTTTTTGCTTTTGCTGCATCTGTTTTGTGCATCTTCTCTTCCTTATCTTCTTGTACTTCTGTACTTTTGTCTGCTTGAACTTCAATGAAAATTATCTTTTTCTTCCATGTGTTTCTTTTTGTTTTTCATCTGAATCTTTTATGTTTTTGATGTTATGACAAAAAGGGGGAGAAATATGTGATAAATGATCTGATTTAATCAGTTGCATTACTAACAGAACTTGTAAAGTTCTATGCTTTAAGTTGTGTTGTTGCAGGAATTGAAGATTCTATTTAAAAGATCAACATAAGAAGCAACAAGATGAATCAAGTTCTTGGATTCTTGAAGCAAGCTGAGTGCTATGAAGCTTCAGAATCAGAATCAGAAGCAAGAAGGAAGAATGTTCAGATATTCTGATGATAGAATATGATCTGAAACATTATGTCTATTTGTTCTGATACATTCTATATGGCTCTGATACATATTATGAGTTCTGAAATATATTCTATGTTCTGACTCATTCATGCTGACTTTTGTCGTTTAGTTTTGTTCTGTAACATTTCAGGATGTAGAGATGCTCTGATGATGCTCTGGTACATTCAACAATGTTCTGATACAATCTAGCATGAAGTGATGAAAAAAAAAGAAATTCAAGTTCTGAAGCTGTCCGATGGAAGCAGGAATCAGAAGCTGTGAATGTTCTGAGGATCTAAAGAAATTCAATGTTCTGAAGCTGTCCTATGGAAGCAGAAATCAGAAGTCATGAATGTTCTGAAGATCAAGCAATGTGAACGTCTCTACTGAAATACTCAGGGAAGTCTTTTATATATAAAATTCTTCTAGTATTAATTTCAGGGGGAGTTTGTTAATCTCAGGGGGAGACATATTCACATGCTTATGCTATAGCTGTGTAAATTGTCTTTAGCCGTCTGCTCTTTCTGATCGCAAATTCATACCATTTATATATGTTTTTGTCATCATCAAAAAGGGGGAGATTGTTAGAACAATATTTGTTCTGATCAATATTCTTAGTTTTGATGATAACAAGGATATGAATTTTGTGTGAGATAATGTGGTACTCTAATACATTGCAATTTCCCTTTCAGGAAATATATAAAAGTATGCACAAATCAGCGCTCAGAAGCTTTGTCTCAGAAGGTTCAGCATGCAACATCAGAACATGGTCTGGCAAGACATCAGAAGATGGTCAAGGCAGAATCAGAACATGGGTCTATGGAAGCATCAGAAGAACTTGAGATCAGAAGCAGAAGCACTGAAGTTCTCATGGTATCACGCTCAGAAGCACTTCAAGGTCAGAAGACAAGAAGATGCTATGCACCAAGCTGTTTGACTCTGATGATATTCAAACGTTGTATACACAAACATCCGATCAGAAGAAAGTACAGGTGGCAGGCTACGCTAACTGACAAAAGGAACGTTGGAAGCTATTAAAGGCAACGTCAGTAGATACAGCGTGAACAAGGCTCGAGGTAGTTGACAAAAGCGTGAAACATTAAATGCAATGCTGTACGGAATACGCAAAGCATTAAATGCTCCCAACGGTCATCTTCTCAAGTGCCTATAAATATGAAGTTCTGATGAGAAGCAAGGTTACCAATTCTTGACGATTTCTGTGAATATTAACTTGCTGAAACGCTGTTCAAATCAAAGCTCAGAAACTTCATCTTCATCAAAGCTCACTACATTGTTGTTGTAATATATTAATGAGATTAAGCTTAAACATTAAGAGAAATATCACTGTTGTGATTATAGCTTTTCAGAAGCATTTGTAATACTCTTAGAATTGATTACATTAATTTGTAAGTAACTAGAGTGATCAAGTGTTGATCAGGATACTCTAGGAAGTCTTAGCTTGTGTCTAAGCAGTTGTAATTAGAGTGATCACGTGGTGGTCAGGATACTCTAAGAAAGTCTTAGCTTGTGTCTAAGCATTTGTTCCTAGAGTGATCAGGTTGTGATCAGGATACTCTAGAAGACTTAGTCGCGGACTAAGTGGAAAACCATTGTAATCTGTTGCGATTAGTGGATTAAATCCTCAGGTGAGGTAAATCACTCCGTGGGGGTGGACTGGAGTAGTTTAGTTAACAACGAACCAGGATAAAAATAACTGTGCAAATTGTTTTTATCATTCAAGTTTTTTAAAACTACACTTATTCAAACCCCCCTTTCTAAGTGTTTTTCTATCCTTCAGAAACTTCTTATCAGTCACTGACGCTTCGGGAGGATACTCTTGAGTTTCGAGGAACTTTTTGATATCATGATACCAGGGATTCCCGTCCAATTCAACATCAGCTTCAAAGCAAAATGCCGGCTCATCCAACCTGTTGATGGTGATGTTAGGCGCCTCATTGGCCCATTTCACTTTGAACATGGAAGCCAAAGTAGCGAGAGCATCAGCAAGATTGTTCTCTTCTCTAGAAATATGCTCAAATGTGATCTCATCAAAGTACGGGATGAGTCTCATCACATGCTCCCTGTATGGAATCAGATTCTGATGGCGAGTTTCCCAATCTCCATTAATTTGGCTAATGACAAGATTGGAATCCCCATAAACTTTCAAGTACTTGATTCGCAAATCGATCGCAGCTTCGATACCATAAATGCAGGCTTCATACTCAGCCATGTTATTAGTGCAATCAAAACAGATCCTGGCTGTGAACGGAATATGAAAACCTGAGGGAGAAGTAATTACAGCTCCAACACCATTCCCGAGTGCATTAGAGGCACCATCGAACACGAGCGTCCATCGCGATCCTGGTTCGGGTCCTTCCTCTGGTCTGGGAATGTTACAATCTCATATATACAAGACATCCTCATCGGGGAATTCAAACTTCATCGGTTCATAATCTTCAACAGGCTGATGCGCCAGATAATCCGCTAACACACTACCTTTGATGGCTTTCTGGGTAGTATATTGGATATCATATTCAGTCAAAATCATTTGCCACCTAGCTACTCTTCCGGAAAGAGCGGGCTTCTCAAAGACATATTTGATAGGATCCATCTTGGAAATCAATAAAGTGGTGCGAACCAACATATACTACCTCAACCGGCGAGCAGCCCACACCAAAGCACAGCAAGTTTTCTCGAGCAGTGAGTATCGGGATTCACAGTCGGTAAACTTTTTGCTAAGGTAGTATATTGCATGCTCTTTTCGGCCAGACTCGTCATGTTGACCTAGCACACATCCCATTGAATTTTCAAGAACTGTGAGGTACATAATCAAAGGCCTTCCTGGAACTGGGGGCATTAGTATCGGAGGTTCCTGCAGATACTCTTTCACTTTTTCGAATGCTTTTTGACAATCATTATTCCACCCGTCCGTCTGATCTTTTCTTAGTAATTTGAATATTGGTTCACAAGTGGCCGTAAGATGAGAGATGAATCTAGCAATGTAATTCAACCTCCCTAGGAAACCACGAACTTCTTTTTCTGTTCTCGGCTCAGGCATCTCTTGTATAGCTTTTATTTTTGCAGGATCAACCTCAATACCTTTTCCACTAACAACAAAGCCCAACAACTTTCCGGATCGCACTCCGAAAGTGCATTTGTTTGGATTCAACCTCAATCTGAATTCCCGAAGCCTTTCGAACAATTTCTGTAAATGAACCAAGTGCTCTTCTTCAGTGTGAGATTTTGCAATCATGTCATCGACATACACCTCAATTTCTTTGTGAATCATGTCATGAGAAAGAGTCACCATGGCGCGCTGATACGTTGCCCCTGCGTTTTTCAACCCAAAAGGCATGACTTAATAACAGAAAGTTCCCCATGGCGTGATAAACGTTGTTTTCTCCATGTCTTCTGGTGCCATCTTGATCTGATTGTACCCAGAGAAACCATCCATGAAGGAAAACACTTTAAAATGAGCAGTATTATCCACCAACACATCAATATGGGGAAAAGGAAAATCATCTTTCGGACTCGCCCTGTTCAAATCTCTATAGTCAACACACATCCTGACCTTTCCGTCCTTCTTAGGTACAGGGACAATATTCGCAACCCACAGCGGGTAATTCACGACTTGCAGAAAGCCAGCATCAAACTGTTTCTCAACTTCTTTCTTAATCTTCTCAGACATATCTGGGCGAGTTCTTCGAAGCTTCTGCTTGACAGGAGGACTATCTTCCTTGAGAGGTAGACGGTGTACCACAATATCTGTATCAAGACCTGGCATATCCTCATAGGACCAAGCAAAGATATCCGCATACTCTTTCAACACAGAAATAAGCTTCTGCTTCACACTATTCTCAAGCGCAGCCCCTATCTTGACTTCTCGGACCTGCTCTTTAGTACCAACATTTACCATCTCAATTACCTCTTGATGCGGCTGAATCGCTTTCTCTTCCTGTTTCAACAATCTAGCCAACTCGTCGGGAAGATCACAATCTTCATAAGCTTCCTCCTCGGCTTGGTAGATCGGATTGTCAAAATCATAATGAGCAATAGTGGAACTGTTACCAATGGAATCCGTGGTAGTGGAACATCTGCATGATTGATGTTTTATTTTAGTTTTATTTTTAAGCCATGTGCAAGTGTGTGCAAAAAAAACATTGCCATTTAAAGGAAAAAGTTAAAAAGAAAGACAAAGAGCAAAACATATGAATGCAAAAACGTCCTTTTATTTCATGATTAACTTTGAAAATGCGAACTGCATGGCCCTACAAATGATTCACTACGCCTTGGGCAGAGCGTAGGAATTATGTCTGATAAGAAAAGTAAAAACAGGGAATTTACTCCCGAGCTTGTGTAACTTGGATGACATCTTCGATTGTCCAGTTGCGAGGTATTTCCCCAGGAATACTTGGACGAATCCAGCTATCAAAATCACAGTCACTATCCACCTCCTCACCATTGACAATGTCATGAACCTGACCATCTTGAATGACACCGCCACTCACAAACTTGATCGGGCTAAGGACACCAGACTTGGGCGATGCATTATGCCTTCCAGGATTGAAACCAAGACCCTTCTTATCAAATTTGGGACACACGTCAATTACTTGCCCCCAACCTTCCACTTTTCCAGTCTCAACGACAACCTGAGCATCTTTCAAAGAGGACATAACCGTTTCTGGCTTCGTTATCTCATAAAGAGGAGTTCTCACCGCATTCACAGCTTCAAACGCTTGAAACGGAGTCTCATGTATTTCACCTTCGATCTCTACATATCGGAAAGAGGACAAGTGACTCACGATATAATCTTCTTCACCACAAACCGTCACCACTTTACCGTCAACCGGATATTTCAACTTCTGATGAAGAGTGGATGTTACAGCACCAGCCTTGTGAATCCACGGTCGTCCCAACAAACAACAGTAAGCGGGTTGAATATCCATCACGTAGAAGGTTATAGTAAAGATCTGAGGACCCACTTGGATTGGTAGATCTACCTCTCAGAACACAGACCTCCTTGAACCATCGAAGGCGCGCACTACCAACTCACTCGGCCTTAACTCAACACCAGCATAGTCAATTCGCATGAGGGCCGACTTGGGAAGTACATTCAAAGAAGACCCAGTATCAACCAAAACACGGGACAAGGTCGTCCCCTTACATTCAATCGAAATGTGCAAAGCCTTGTTATGGTTTCTTCCTTCTGGAGGAAGATCACGATCCGTAAATCCCAAACCGTTCCCAGCGGAGATATTATTGGCTACCGCCTCTAGCTGATTCACAGATATTTCATGCGGAACGTAAGCACCATTCAGAATTCTCAAGAGAGCATCCCTATGACCTTCTGAACACATTAACAGTTGCAGGATGGAAATCTTTGACTGGGTCTGACCCAACTGCTCAACAACTTTGTAATCAGATTTCCTGATGATTCTCAACAATTCTTCCACATCCTTGGAAGATACAGCATTATCAGGTGCCCCACTCTGAATCGGAGGATTCTGTACATCAGTTACTACTTGTTTTCCTTTGGCTTTAGCCAAAGCATCTGCATTGTTTTGAACAAGCCGAGGGGAGAACACCCTACCACTGCGAGTAATTCTACCAGTACCGGCAAAATTATTAGTGTTTGCAACTGAGGCTTCCACAAACTTCTGTTTAGATGACACGCCCTCCTCCTTCGTGCCATAGTAATACACGTCTGAACCATAGTGCCAAGGGACGGCCTTCTCACTCTCATATGGAATAGGCCCTGGCACAGTAATCATCAACGCCGCTGGTTGTTCCTCGTATGGAATATTGACAGGTATCTGAATAGGCACTTGGATACATATTGGAGCAACTGGCTCATAAGGAATTGAGATCACAGACACTTCACCATCATTACCCTTCGCACCTCTCAACCTTCGATAGAACTGAAGAGGACCCTCATCAATCAGCTTTTGTATCATACTTTTCAAATCAGCACAACCTTCAGGTTGACTTTTGCAATTCTCACAATCAATACCACAACCCGGGAAGATGCCACTATTGACCAGATGTTGCTTCACAGATACAAGAGGAAACGTCAAACAGCTCACATCAGATACAACCCTTATCTCTTCACTCTCAATGGCATTCACACCCGAACCTCCGTGAGTAGGCATCGGATTATTGACAATATTGGGTGTAGGAGTAAACTGAATTATCTTTTGATCCAACAAGTCCCGGACCTTATTCTTCAACGCAATACACCTCTCGGTATCATGCCCAGCGGCACCTGAATGGAAAGCACATCGCGCGTTTGCATTGTAATTCGGAGATTGTGTATCCGGAGCATTCGGAGCATCTCTCAAAGTAATCTTCTCAATCTTGAGCAAATGTTGTAGCACTTGAGCATAGGTCATAGGAACCGGGTCAATCTTTCTGTGAGGTCTGGCCCTGGGAGGATAGCGATCATTATTGGAATGCTGTCCCTACTGATGTTGTTGTTGCGGTACTGGAATCATGACAGCATTAACCTGTGAACTGTTTCTTCCTGAACCCCTTCTTCCATATATGGCATCCGCATTTCATTCCTTCCTTCTGGCGTAACCCTCAGCTTGTTTCTTACCACTAGGAGTATTAGAAGAAGCCCCCAGCTGGATTTTTCCCATCTTTAGACCCATCTCAACATGCTCTCCATATCTCACCATTTCAGAAAAATTGGCTGAAGCACTACAGGCCAAGTAATAGTGTCCAGACAAAGTACTGGTGAACATGTCAATCATCCCACGCTCAGTCATCGATGGTTGAACCCTCGCAGCTAACTCACGCCATTTCTGAGCGTACTCCTTGAAAGATTCTTTAGACCCTTGAACCAAACTCTGCAACTGAGTCCTATTGGGCGCCATGTCAACATTGTATTGATAGTGCTTAATGAAAGCTTCCACAAGATCTCTCCAAGAATGAATATGAGTGCGCTCGAGTTGAACATACCATTCCAAGGAAGCCCCAGCAAGACTATCCTGGAAAAAGTGCATTAGAAAACCCTCATCCTCAGAGTATACCGACATCTTACGATAATAAGCCTTGACATGAGTCATAGGGCAGGTCGCCCCATTGTATTTGTCAAAAGATGGAACTTTGAATTTCGGTGGGATCCTCACACCAGGAACCAACCCCAAGTCATTGATATCCATGCCTAACACCCCTTTGCCTTCAACAGCTCTGAGACGTTCTTCAATCAGACGATACCTCTCAACTTCATCATGTGCACCCTCAGCACTATGCCTCGATACCTGATCAAAGTTTTCAACATTAAAATCCAAATTATCACGGTTCTGATTATCTCTCCTTCCCAACAGACGAGACGGAGGTGGAGGTGGAAACCCGTGATGCTGATTGAAAGGATTATAGTGCCCTCCCACGCGATCAAACTCATTCGGATCATGGTGATCGTCAATCCTGCCAGACAAATCGTCAAACAGCCTCGAATGTCCTCCATTCTCAACCCTTCTGGAGTTCTCGACGAGAACTCGCAAGTCATCCTGCCCCTTGGTCACATTAGTCAATGCTTCCATAAACTGCGCCATCTGCGCATTCATCTGCTCTGTCAATTGAGCTCTCATCTCAGCCATTTGTTCGTGAATCTGTTCCATCTGTCTTCTCTGATTGCTCCTAGTCGGATACGGGTGATTAGCCGTCTTAGAACTCCTTCTGATAACAAAACAGCGAGACATAAGATATAAGACCTGCAAAACCTGCAAATATATGACATGTATGATATATGAATGATATGCATGAAATGTTTGTCAATTTTCAGGTATCCAAGAGTTCATCCCACTTTCAGATAGGACATAGAAACCCTGATACCGGATATATTTGCATAGCAATCCACACATGAGAATAATTCAGCAAACTGAGCATATTTCATTCAAACATAACTGAGAATTTAAGCTCATACAACAAAACACATAACCGTGTCACAAAGTGCTCATAAGGCCTACAAAAGAAATCCAGAATATCAAAACGCGACCCCATCCAACAATCCTGGACTTGGGCGACAAACATCAAGAATACAAAGCAAATCGACCATGGGCCAAACAAAACCCATCCATAGCAGCACTAGGATCGTCCGATGATAGAATGAGCTCCTCCATTTCCTCTCCATTGGGATCGGAGGCTTGCGAGCTCTTCTTCAAGTCGAGCTGACTTGGCTTTTTCTTCCATCAACTGTTGTTCTGAATCCTGCATCCTTCTCTTGCTATTGTTTTCGGACCTTCGCAACTTCGCACATTCCTGCTGTTTTCGGTACAAGCTTTCTTCCATCAAGTCATGAGATCGCCTTTGAGCATGTGTCATGTTTGAACCTTCACCTTGCGCAGGCTTGAGCTTACGAGCCAATTCCGCCTTTTCTTGATCTTGAAAATACCTCTCCAAGCCAACCTCTTGGTCCTTTGCTTTCAGCTTGGTGTTGTCCACTTCGGTTTGAATATATAGTTCAGCTGCAACTGTATCAGATAAAACCACAGGAGGTTGCTCATACAATGGACATGACCTCGCAAATGGCAGCAACAGATTTGCCACTCTTGCTTCAACCCACTTTCGGTAAGGACCCATGGCAATAGGAACTTTCTTGCTCAAAGTATTCTGATCTCTCTTGTGAACTTTAGTCCAAGCATACGCTATCTTTTCTAGCTCCAGAGGATCTTTACCATCAACAAAGTACACTGATTCAAACGCTTCTACATCATTCTAAGCCTTTTCCATTGCCTATCCCAATTGACGGTAGGCGAGCGTGGGATTATAGCTAATACAACCCCTGGTTCCCATGAGAGGAACGTTGGGATATTGACCGCAACTAGTGATGATGTTCCAAATCTTCCCCACACAATAGTTCCACCTGATGTCATAAGATGTGAGGTTAGCAATCCTATCTGACCACTTAAGAGAACTCTTCTTGAGCACAAAAGGCCCTCTCACCGGCAAATGCAACATGAACCACCGATACAACAACGGAAGACAAGAACCAACAACATATCCTCCCTTCTTACTTCTCGAATGGATCGAAAAATAAGCATCTGCAAGCAACGTTGGCACGGGGTTTTTGTTCATAAAGACACAAATCGCCGCCAAACTCACAAAGTTCTCTCTTGAAGGGAATAAGACAATACCATAAATCATGATAGCAAGCAAACGACTAAAATCAACCCACTGCTCCTTCTTAGTCGCATCCTCAGCCCTACTAATCAAAAAGCAAAGATAGAAACTAGGAACACCGCCCGATGACTTCCAATTTCTTTCTACCTCCTTTATACCCATGTGAAGAGCTTCAGCTATTTTTTCAAATTTCACAACCTCGGGAACTCGAATGAAAGGTACATCATCAGTGCTTCGGATGTTGAGTATGTAAGAAAACTCCTCGAGTGTTGGCACCAGTTGATAGTCCTGAAATGTAAAACACCTCAACTGTGGATCATAGAACTGAAATAAGGTGATCAAAGCCATTGGATCGAAAAATGTACTGAGGATGGAGAGCAAATTGCCATAATCATGATTAAAGTCACGGAGAACCTCCCCTTCCAACTGAGAACTCAAACCAATCAACCCCGAAACATCAATACCCGGAATCTTGTAAGCTCTGGTATGCCTCGTGCGTTCTTTGACAGTATCAGTGAGAATGTCCATCTTCAGCTTGGGTGAACTCCTGAATATCCCTGAAAAATATGACATGCAAATGCTTATTATTATATACATTTTTTTTGCGTTTCTTTTGGAAATAAATATGCTATGATGCAAAGTGGTGGGACTTGTTGCCGCCCACCAGGCATTCCGGACTGCCGGTAACACACATAGTACAGAGCCAAAGGTTCGGCCCCCAGATGGTATACCATACGGAACATAGAATGTCAATCCACAGAAACACCCATAGTCAACAACACACTGGAATAGAACGCAGATCACCAATCGAACAAGAACCATAGTACCCCACGAACAAGAACCAATAGTACACTCGAACGAGAACAGCGGTAACCCTCGAACAAGAACAGCGGTAACCCTCGAACAAGAACAGCGGTAACCCTCGAACAAGAACCAAAGTCACCATCAATGTACCTGTTAATCAATGATTGATTCCCACCCCACTCACGGGTAAATCTAGGCCAAGGTAGGTCGAAAAGCCAACAGAGGATCGAATGTAGGCGTTATCATACGATATTGCCTAATTCCACCAAGCTCTGCCCGTGGATACGTGATCAGATCAATCAGGCATACGCCTTCTGTCCGTCACGGCCACTCTATTCCTAGTTCCTATGGTATCACTCATAGCCTGGGTATTGGGCCTTTTACCTCTTGAAACACCCACCCACAGATAGAAATCCAGACAGTCCAGAATATGATGCAAAAAAGTAAAAGCGCACATAGAATGCAATGCAAACAGATAAATATGCAAAACAGTAAAACACCCAAAGATAAACACACAAGCGCTAGGATCGACTCGCTAGGTCCGGACCAGCAACAGGTCAAGACGTCCCCAGCAGAGTCGCCAGCTGTCGCTACCGCGAAAATTGACATAGTCGCCACTAACATATTCATCCTGAAAAGGAAGGGAATGCCAGCAAACCACAAAACAAAACAACGGTCTCACAACCAGAGAAAAAGGGTAAGGGAGTCGGTTACGCGAGGGGAATGTGTTAGCACCCCACGCGCCCATCGTACTCGATGGTATCCACGCTTATGTCTAAACCTATGGGTGTGTAAGCAAACTGCGCTAATCTGGACTAAAATGAATGCAGAATGTAGGGAAAAGAAAGAGTTATACTCGCATGTGCCCTACCCCGCTGCCTACGTATCCGTTTTGCGGAATCAGAGGTACCGTAGCTCGGCTAACTAATTTCTGTTTGTTTTGTGTTTTTTAGGTGAACGAGTTACATTCACACTCCGCTGCTCGACCTTTGGAGACTTATGCTTGGGAATGGAGCGGAAATAACAAGTTCTTAAGAAAAGAAAATCAAAGAGTGTGGTTTGTGTTTTAAAGAATGCATGAGGAAAACCTAAGCTAAGGGGGAAAGCTTGCTACCTAATGTTATCATACAAAGGGTGCAAGTCTAAGCTAAGCTAATAACCTACGAGAAAAAAGGGAAGCTAAGGGGGAAAGCTTGCTACCTAATGTTATCATACAAAGGGTGCAAGTCTAAGCTAAGCTAATAACCTACGAGAAAAAGGGGAAGCACACAATAATATCACACAAACGAGCTCCGCTCGTGAAGCAAACAAACCAACGGTACTGACCGAATGGTAGAAAAGCGGTCCCGCCATAGCCAAGGGGAGCAGCTCAACCTAAGTCAACCAAGCATTAGACCTCGCGAAAATGATCAGGCCATAGACAAGAAGGCGGACCCCTCTCAGCAACCAAGCCGTCACGGATCGTAAAGGAAAACGGTGCGCGCGTACACCGAGCATCAACGTCGAGCGACGCGAGCTGTAAGAAAGGCGGGGGTCCGGCTGCATGAACCCTTTTCCTGACATACTCGATAACAAGATCTTGTGCTGGTTCGGAAGCAAGCGACGCGTAGCGTGCGCATACCGAACGGACTCGATGAGACTAGGCGGGGGTTGATTGCTAACCCTTTTCCGCATGCCTTCCATGAGGACTTAACGGAGTGCCATATAGGACTTATTACACCGTGACTCCCTGCCGCAAAGCACAAATATAAACACACCAACAAAAACAGAGCCTCTTTCGAGGGCTTGGCCAGATGCATGTCTAGGTCCTACTTCTCATGTTACAGGATGATGCGAGAAAGCGATAAAGTGCAATAGAAATAAAATGAAACGGGATCAATACCAAACGGATGATGATCCGTAAACCAAAGCGAAGAGAGCGAGCACACTAGGATCCCGCGAGCGAGCTAGCAAAGCAAAAGCAAATAGTCAGCATACCGATTAGCCATGAAAGCACACAAAGGTCTACACGCGCGTCGAACACAATCATAATACACCTGCAAGAGGAACAAGCAAACCAAACAAGCAGATATAGAGTAATATAGAGATGTGTCTCCAGGATGAGAACACAAAGCAAGCGAATGAAATCGTGTCCCGCAAGTAAACCGGAACTCTCATAGAATGAGCATCGATCGGTGACCGTCCAAAAGCCTCGCACACTAGCACACACGTTAGAGATAACAAGACACCGCAATCGGAATTGCGTTATTGCTATTCTAAAATAAAACCGGACAAAGCAAACATGGAAAAGGTACGGTAATACGCGAATAAGCATGCAAAAATCACACTGGAAGCCGACAAAAGTACCATCATGGAAAACACAAAATTCAGCAATACAAATCATTCCATAAAATAGTATATCTTACAAGCTTTCCAACGATATAAAAAACATGCAAATCGGAGTTACGAGCAAAAAGATATGAACATTTGAAGTTAAGAACAAAACACACAGCCGTAACCGGTTACGCCCTGACCCGTAACGGGTTACGGTCAAAACAGAAGCAAAAGGAAGGAAAAACACGGGTTCGTAACCGATTACGTCCTGAAGCGTAACCGGTTACGCTGTACACAGAAGCAAAAATAGAGGTAAAAACAAACTCGTAACCGGTTACGGCCAGGAGCGTAACCGGTTACGCTGTGTACAAAATCAGCGCAACGAGGTAAACACGGGTTCGTAACCGGTTACAGCCTGAAGCGTAACCGGTTACACTGAGCACAGAGTCAAAAAAAAAAACAGCACAATCAACATTCAAAGCACTTCAAACATGCATCCATCAAGAGTAATGATCAAGCACGAATTAAACTCGATTTGCACAGTGTTATGAACATCAAACCATCACAATTAGGCCTCAATCCACATGGATTTCAAATCAACATCATTGATTATTAAACAACAAATTCATGCAAGCATTAAAACAAACACATAGTGCACCAAACTTGTATCCACATGCGATTGCAAGGAAAGTTTCAACGAATCTAACATTTAATCAACATCAACATCAATTAAGCATTATCAACCACTAGATCTAGCATTCGAATCATGTCATCATTAACAATTAAGCACTTAATTCAAGGTTCAAGGCTTACCGAATGAAGATCTAAACCGACGCGCGAACACGAACACGACACGAACACGAACGCGAACACGGACGAGATCGAAAAGCGAATCCGGAAAAGAGTGGGAGTGTGATGCGCGAGAATAGAGGAGGGAAGAGCGAATCCGAACTCGAGATATTGAACTTCAATCCATATTGCTCTTGATTCTTGATGAAAATTGATGAAGGTTGATGAAAGTTTTATAGAATTTGTGGTTTTGATCTTTGAAAATTGAGAGAGAAATGAGAGAAAAAGTTTGTGAAAAATTTGGTGAATTGAAATTATGAGAGTCCCCCCTTTGATTTGTGAAGAGCAAAATGTTTATATAATGTCAACGCAAAATGTCCAAATTGCCCTCGGTGCGTCTTATTTTGGCTCGTTTTCAAGGAAACTCGGTTCGGCTCGGAATTTTGGAACAAGACCAATGCCACTGCGAAGATGACCAAATTCGTGACTCGTTGCCGCGAGAATCACCTCAATCCGATTAGCGGTTGTGGACCTCCGATTTTTTTTTAATACCGGGCCATACCTCTGTTCTGTAGAGATACGTGAACTGACTCTTTTTATCGCTTAATGCTTTCGCATTTTTGAAAATTCACAGAGTCGCCACCGACCTTTTATTTTATCCAATTAAGGAAAGGTTTATAAAAGAAACAGAAAAAAGACCTTTAAGAAATTCTGGGTAAGGGGGTAGGTTATACAAAGGGAAGGTGTTAGCACCCTTTGTATCCATGGTTATCCATGGGCTCTTATGTTTGCTTAGCTCGCTTGTTTTTCGATCACTTTTCAATTGCTCTGAAATTGCTCATATGTGGTTTCAAATACCTTTGTAATTGAATTTTGTAATGATCCGTGTGTGGATGTATACAAAATGCTTGTTTATCTTTCGAAAGATGTTTTTTGAAAGAACGTTAACTTTGTAATAATCCGTGTTTGGATGTATACAAAGTATTGTCTTTTTTTGAAAGTTTTGTTTTGAAAAACAACAGTGTATGAGAATTTTGTTTGTTTTGATTTGAGCAAGCAAACTAGGAGGTCTACCCTGAGTTGTAAGGTCTTTATCCTATTTCCTTTAAAAATCTATCCTTTCACCGGATATAAACGCAAGGTTCGATTTTGTACTCAAAACAGTGGAATTTTGACTTTGATTTTGAAAAGAATGAGAACGGGATTACCTGAAGAGGTGCAAGTGTGATTGTGTTTGGATTCAGATATTTATCTTTGAAGTTAGTGATCTAACGGTTCAATTTTATCTTTGACATACACGCAGTTTATATTTGCTGGAAATTAAAATGCGGAAATGTAAAGTGCGGAAAGTAAATCTACGCTATTACATCGATTGTGCAGGAAATATAAACTAGCCTATTTACATGAATTTGACATCCTATACATTTATCTAGGAATTTAAATTGCAAGAAAAATAAAAGGCATGTTTTTGGATTTTTTATGATTTATTTTAATTATGATTAATGCATGATTAATTAAATTAAAATGAAGAAAAAAGATGAAAATAGATTTAAACCTAGAAATTAAGTTTAAAATATGTACAAAATATTTGTTAATTAATTTTAAAACAAAACTAATTTTTTGGAATTTTTGGAATTTGATTTAAGTTAATTAAAACATAATTATGTAAATAATTATACAAATAATTAAAACTTAAAAAAAGAAAATTATTCAAAATATGTACAAAATTAGTTTATAATATATAAACAATATTTTATATAAAGAACAAATTTTTTATGATTTTTTGATTGGTTAGAATAATTAAAAAGCAAATATATGAATATATACTAATTAATTATGCAAAATATTGAAATTTTGAAGGAAAATAAAATATTTTTATTTCAGAAAATAATATATTATTTTAGAAGTCTAAAAATATTTTTTGTGTATTTTTTGGATTTTTAAAACTATTTTTAATTAATTTAACAAAGAAATTAAAATAAAATAGAAAATAAAAATAGAAATAAAAGGGATACTTATCAGGTGTGATGGGCTGGAAAGTGCATGGTATGGACTGCTTGTATGATGCGTTGGATTGGCTTTTGAGATTGATCATATGGCTCAGATCATGAGGGAACATGATAGCCATATGGAAATCAGTGCATATGATTAGTCAGATATTCAAAGTCCACGCTGGGACCCACACTGGCTGACCAACTAATGAAGAGAAAGGAATCTGCCACGCATGCAGATAGAATGGTCAATTTTTTTGACGGACGAACCACGCTTGGACGCGTGGTCGTCTTCAACCTCCGTCTGCATTATTTTTAAAATAAATAGCGGGGGTTTTAAACCTCCCCTATTTGTACGTCAGAAACGCAACTTTTGGTAGCTTCCCACACCTGCAAAAATAAGCGTTATGAATAAAAATAAATGACCCAGATCTACTTAAAATCACCTCCTGAACACGATGGTGGTGTTAGTTTTGTTATTTGGGCGTTGTATCTAGGGATTCGAAGAGGTTGAAGCTTAAGCATGTAAGAACACTTGTTAATGGCATAGAGTTATTCTCACGTGGAAACTCTCATGTTAGAGCCCAGATCTACCCTATGAGGCCTTATGAACTCATTAGAATGATTAGTTTATATTGAGGTTAAGTAAATATAGGAAAACGAAAATTGTTCATGTATGAATATGAAGAACGCTTATACACGTGATACGACTCTCATGGGACCACACAAAGAGTTTGTTCTTACTTTATATGATCTTAGAAGATGATTGAAAGTGTTTGTTTGTATTAATATTGATTGGAATATGGAAATTGAAAATTACAAAGTTTGGAAATTTTTGTGAGGATTATGATGTTTCTGTGCTATGCTTGAGCTATAATTTCGTGGTGTGTTGGCTCCCTTTTGTTTGTGAAATATGCAGCTTCATTTATAGGCCTTGAGGTGCTTAAAATTGAAGCTAAAAGCAATAATTGCTTTTGTTGAATTTTGACTTTCAAGCTTGGAACTCAAGCAACCTTGGCTTGCTCTTCACACTTCTTTCCTTAGCCTTTACTTGCAGCTTCCTTGCTGCATAATTAAGCCACATGTGTAAGCTTTAGCTTAGAAAATAAGCTATGATTTATCCTTCTTTTTTTTTCCTTTTTAATTTAATCTTAAATGATAAAATTAAATCAAAAAATGGAGAAAAATGATGTGGGCTTTGTCTTGGTCGTGGGAGGCCCATATCATCATGGAAATGATGTTTGAATGCTGAAAACTTGGCCCCATTTGGAAAAAATACATTTTTGAGCAATGTTGATTTCATGCATTTTCCCAAAATTTAGCCAACTTCAACAAGGTGTAAATCCTTCAATTTTTGTCATATGAAGGAGATCTTGCACTTTTTAGAAACCTCAAAGAGTCCTCTAACCAATGTCTTTGGTCTCATGTCAAAATGATTTTTGATGCTCCTTGTGTGTCCTTTTGAAAAAAGTGTCTTTTTGTTGACTTTGAAAAGGACCTGTAATGTCTTTGGTCATATTTTTCAAATGGTGAATCCAATGACCATGGGATCAATGGCATTTGAAAGATAATTAAATTTCCTTCAAAACAAGCTTTGGTTTGAATTTTTTGGATGAAGGATGAGAGAGTTATGATCAGTCAAAGTTGAGTTGACTTTTCAGGCAAAAACCCTAATTTTGAATCTTAGGGTTTTGTTGATTTTTGATCTTTCCTTGATGAATTATGATCATCCAATGATCAAATGATGAATCCTTTGACAAAATATGGACTTTGACAAAAAATTTCATTTTTGACTGTCTGTTGACTTTTTTGGTCAAACGGGTCGTCTGTTGACTGTTTGAGCTGCTGACGGTGCGTCTGAGTGAATTGAAGTTTGAAAATTTGCATGATGGTACTTTGAGATATATGGATGTGTATGAAATCCATTTGAGCTCTCAAAAACTTGTTTCTCCTGTAAAAACAAGAAAACCCTAGTCAGGGACTGTTTATGTAGGAGACAGTTAAACGTACCTGATTTTTGTGCAGTGTTGAGTCTCTGCTAATCGCGTGATATTCAGAAGACTTCTAGAACAAAAATCTTGGAATTTTGAATTGTGAAAGATTGATTTGATTGATGGTACAAAACACTGAGAATTGTACTGCCAGCAGTTTGGCTGTCGACTGACTGTTCAGGTATTGACGTAGCAGTTAGAGTGAAGAATCAACAGTCAAAGTTAAGTTTCTTTTTTTGTTGTTTTTGTTTTTGTTTTATGTGAAAAATGAAAGTTTATTTACATGACTTGTTAAAAACACAGACATAATAAATAACTAATATTTACGGTATGCGGGCAAAATTACCGATAATAACCCTGAAAACCATTTAATGCACAGAAATAGGAATATTTGACTGGCAGAAAACACACAAAATATTATCTTAGTAATTAAGCAATATTATGACAAATAGTACAACATTTAATACTGACAGTACAAATATTACATACTATATTGAACAGTACGACGAATAAACGGTACATTTAAGAAATAAGAAATACGGCAAATTTTAAGAATGACGATTAATGACCCATGCTATGAACAATAACATGTAGATGATTGGGAGTGCAACCATTGCAGGTCCACACTCTTCAGGACTATGCAGGCAGAAGAAAGTCATGATCACCGTAGCAATGGTGATGACTGTAAGAAATAGTGTCTCTATCCACTTTGCCATTCTTGTCAGGGAAGAAGAGAAAAATAGATATGAGGTAGGAATTTGAGAGATGAATTAGAATTTGATGTGAGATTTTTATGAGAAAATGAGAGGTATTTATAGAATGGAAAGAAGGATAGAGACGTTGGGGAATGATGTGATTCCGTACAAAAGAAAAATTTGAGTGAAAGTAAGATTTGAAAGAAAGTGGATGATAGTGTTGGGAAAAAGAGAGATTTGATTTTTGAAAAAGAGATTTGAAAAGATTTTTGAAAATAATGGAATTTAGTACAAAAATTAGTGGGAAACAAAAGATAATAATAATCTACTTGTTACCAGTACAGTCTGAGTTTCCTGATTCTGCGCCTGCAAAAAAGATTTAACTCTGTACCAATTGCGTCAGTACTATTTATCTGTAAATAAATAAATAGCATGCGTGAAGTAATAAACAGTATTTGGCGCTTGCGTAAGAATAAATTCAACTGCAAGCCAAATTACCGTATAAGAAAAATTCTAAAAACTAAGTATTTCATATGTCAGGATATTTGTTGAAATAAAAATCCATGATTATATGAAACTCTTAATTTTCAGATTGGAGTTTTCTTGAAAAATATGTGGGCAAATTTTGGGGTATAACAGTTGCCCCTATTCAATCTTCTTAAACCTGAAGAGATTGTCTGAAATCTGAAGGTAGAAGATGATTGAATATTTAGATGCCCTGAAAATTTGCACTTACCTTGATCAGAAGAGATGTTGGAAGTTGCATTTGAATGTCGTCTGCGAAATGTTGTTGGCAGATTGGAACATTACCTGAGATGGGCTTTCAGATGCCACCTGGTAAATGTGTTGATGGTTTGTTCATCAGAATGAATCCATTGATTATATCTTGATGAAGGATTTGAAAGTCTTTGTGTTGACTGTTTCGGAACCGTCCAAGGTTACCGCTTTAAGTCTTGGAAGATAATCGTTACGGAACTTGTCCAAAGTTTTTCCGATTTAGATTTTGGAAGTTGATCGTTGTGGAACCGTCTGAGGTATCGCTTTAGATCTGCAAATGTTAAATCGTTCTGGAACCGTCTGAGGTATCGCTTTAGATCTGCAATGTTAGATCGTTTTGGAACCGCCTGAGGTATCGCTTTAGATCTTTGATGCTAGATCGTTTTGGAACCGTCTGAGGTATCGCTTTAGATCTGTAATGCTAGATCGTTTTGGAACCGTCTGAGGTATCGCTTTAGATCTGCAATGTTAGATCGTTCTGGAACCGTCTGAGGTATCGCTTTAGATCTGTAATGCTAGATCGTTCTGGAACCGTCTGAGGTATCGCTTTAGATCTGCAATGTTAGATCGTTTTGGAACCGTCTGAGGTATCGCTTTAGATCTTTGATGCTAGATCGTTTTGGAACCGTCTGAGGTATCGCTTTAGATCTTTGATGCTAGATCGTTTTGGAACCGTCTGAGGTATCAACTTTAGATCTGTGATGTCTGTTTTTGAGTTGGTAAGTGATCAGAATGAATCTTCGGCTTGATTATATCTGAGAGAACCGTTCATGGAATTCAGGTGAACACTGCATGTGATTGAGAACATCTTTGTTGAAGATATCCGTTTACCTGAAAAATCAAGTTAGTGATATGCAATGTTTATAATGCATGTAAATGTGAGATATTCCCGGAGAAATATGCATGTGATGTTGTGTATGAATATGCGCATGATGCATGATGTATGAATATGATGTATGAATGTGAGATGTCGAGCTTTTATTTGGGAAAATAAATTTCCGCCAGTCATCTGGATATGACTATATTGTGATCGTTGATGATCTTTTGTCTTGTTTGAGTACCCTTGGCTGGAGAAATTCTTTGAGAATCCTGGTACTCTGTTGAAGGATCTTTGAATATCTCTCGAGAATGAAAGGTAGCTGGAAGCTCTGATGCCCTTTCAAATGGGAATGAGGAAGATGCATAATCCTCCGATGCACTATCTGACCAAGTCCGGGTGCGGGGATCACCTTCTGAAGATAGTAATCTGGAACAACCCTGCTGGGGAATAAGACTTCTTTTGAAGAGAAAATCTTTTTGAGGAATTTGCTGAGAGATGCTTTTCTCCTGGGGATTTTCTTCTGATGGAATGATGTCCAGATAATTGGGACATTTCCTGAATGCTATTCCTGTTTTTCCTGGTAAACATCAATCATATTCAAATGCACATGTTCATTCAAAATTATCATTGGGACGCTTACGTATTTAAAACAGAAAAAGTGAAAATAGTGATTTTTGAGCCTAAGCTGCATTGATTTTTGAAAAAGAGCCATGATAGGCTGGTTAGCACAGGGAGACAACAATCCTAGAAGTAGGAAATTGTCAGAAAGTTTTGGAAAATATTTATAGAGATAAATAGCTATGTGAAAACGATCCAGTCAAGTTTCAACTCTGCTATTGCCAATCTGTCTTCGAGCATCTCATCCCTCACTTGTTGGAAGAAAGTGATTGGACTGATCGGTGTCTTTGAGGTGTTGAATCTTGATGGTGAGTAGGCAGCTGAACGGAACACAGTTGTATGTTTCATTCCCTAACTTTTGCCTAGGCTGCCCTTTCAGGTTTTCAGCCTACCGGGATAGTATTTGTTTAGTCTCTAATTTTTGCCTGGACCGCCCTTTCGGGTTTTCAATCCACCGAGACGCTCATTTTTTTGCCTAAGTTGCCCTTTCAGGTTTTCAACTTAGCGAGCTGTTTTTTTTCTTTTTAAGAGAAGTATTTTTTGACTATGTCAGCATTCACAGGATGTGGGAAATCCTCGCCATCCATGGTGGTAAGCAACATGGCGCCGCCGGAGAATATTTTCTTGATTATGAATGGTCCCTCGTAGGTGGGAGTCCATTTGCCTCTGGGATCACCTTGTGGTGAGATGATGCGTTTGACAACCAAGCCACCAGTTTGGTATGCTTGACTTTTGACCTTTTTGTTGAAGGCTTTGATCATACGCTTTTGGTATAGCTGACCATGACAAATGGCTGCGAGCCTTTTCTCATCAATCAAGTTTATCTGGTCCAACCGTGTTTGAATCCAATCGTCTTCGTCTAGATTGGCTTCTTTCATAATCCTTAGGGAAGGAATCTGAATTTCAATTGGAAGAACTGCCTCCATACCATAGACTAAGGAGAATGGAGTTGCCCCTGTTGAGGTACGCGCAGATGTGCGATAACCATGAAGGGCAAAAGGCAACATCTCATGCCAGTCTTTGTAGGTTACTGTCATTTTTTGTATGATTTTCTTGATGTTCTTGTTGGCAGCTTCCACCGCGCCGTTCATCTTTGGTCGATATGGAGAAGAATTATGATGTTTGATCTTGAACTGTGTGCAAAGTTCAGTAATCATTCTGTTGTTTAGATTTGTGCCATTGTCCGTGATAATCCGTTCAGGGATGCCGTACCGACAAATGAGATTGTATTTGATGAACCGGGCCACCACATTCTTGGTGACAGAAGCAAATGAAGCTGCTTCTACCCACTTTGTGAAGTAGTCAATAGCGACCAGGATAAAGCGATGTCCGTTGGAGGCAGTAGGTTTGATTTCTCCAATCATATCAATACCCCACATTGCAAAAGGCCAAGGAGCCGTCAGGACGCTTAATGGAACTGGAGGTACATGTACTTTGTCAGCGTATATCTGGCATTTGTGACATGTTCGGGAGTGATGATGGCAGTCTGTTTCCATGGTAGACCAGTAATAACCTGCTCTAAGGATCTTTTTAGCCATTGTATGTCCACTGGAATGAGTACCGAAGGCACCATTGTGTATTTCTTCCATGATCTGTTCTGCTTCCTTCTTGTTTACACAGCGAAGTAAAGTCGAGTCATGGTTGCGTTTGTATAGGGTTCCATTGCTTAGAAAGAATTTGGCAGCAAACCTCCTTAGAAACTTTCTGTCATTAATGGATGCCCCTTCAGGGTACTCCTGAGCTTCGAGATATCTTTTTACTTCATGGAACCATGGCTTTTCCTCGGTTCCTTCGGTATTGACCTCATTGCAATAGGATGGTTCATCTTGCCTGTAAATGGTGATCATAGGCGCCTCGTTGTCCCACCTGACTTTGAACATGGATGACATGGTAGCTAAAGCATCAGCTAGTTGATTTTCCTCGCGTGGGATGTGTTCGAAAGTGATTTCTTCGAAGTAAAGAATCAAACTCAGCACATATTCTTTGTAAGGAATTAGATTCGGGTGCTTCGTGTCCCATTCCCCTTTGACTTGGTAGATTACCAAGGCCGAGTCTCCGTAGACTTCCAGGAATTTGATTCTTAGATCGATTGCAGCTTTAAGACCCAGAATACATGCTTCGTATTCGGCTATATTGTTAGTGCAATTGAAGCATAACCTGGCAGTGAATGGGGTATGACCTCCTGCGGGGGAAATGATCACAGCCCCGATGCCGTTGCCAAGTGCATTAGAAGCTCCGTCAAAAACCATAGTCCACCGGGATCCTGGCTCGGGTCCTTCT